>NC_086447.1:154625504-154713004 GCF_028390025.1 Pseudophryne corroboree
GGTAAGACTCATACCAGCCACACCAATCACACCGTACAACTTGTGATAACCTTACCCAGTTAACAGTATGAACAACAACTGAGCCTCACTCAATGGATGGCTCATAACAATAACCCTTATTTAAGCAATAACTATATACACGTATTGCAGAAAGTCCGCACTTGGGACGGGCGCCCAGCATCCACTACGGACTACGAGAAATAGAATTACCGGTGAGTAAATTCTTATTTTCTCTGACGTCCTAGTGGATGCTGGGAACTCCGTAAGGACCATGGGGATTATACCAAAGCTCCCAAACGGGCGGGAGAGTGCGGATGACTCTGCAGCACCGAATGAGCAAACACAAGGTCCTCCTCAGCCAGGGTATCAAACTTGTAGAACTTTGCAAAGGTGTTTGAACCCGACCAAGTAGCTGCTCGGCAAAGCTGTAAAGCTGAGACCCCTCGGGCAGCCGCCCAAGAAGAGCCCACCTTCTTTGTGGAATGGGCTTTTACTGATTATGGATGCGGCAATCCAGCCGCAGAATGAGCCAGCTGAATCGTGCTACAGATCCAGCGAGCAATAGTTTGCTTTGAAGCAGGAGCACCCAGCTTGTTGGGTGCATGCAGGATAAACAGCGAGTCAGTCTTCCTGACTCCAGCCGTTCTGGAAGCATATATTTTCAAAGCCCTGACTACGTCCAGCAACTTGGAGTCCTCCAAGTCCCGAGTAGCCGCAGGCACCACAATAGGTTGGTTCAAATGAAACGATGATACCACCTTTGGGAGAAATTGGGGACGAGTCCTCAATTCTGCCCTGTCCATATGGAAGATTAGATATGGGCTTTTACATGACAAAGCCGCCAATTCCGACACACGCCTAGCCGATGCTAAGGCCAACAGCATGACCACTTTCCACGTGAGATACTTTAGTTCCACGGTCTTAAGTGGCTCAAACCAGTGGAATTTCAGGAAATCCAACACAACGTTAAGATCCCAGGGTGCCACTGGTGGCACAAAAGGGGGCTGAATATGCAGCACTCCCTTAACAAACGTCTGAACCTCAGGCAGTGAAGCCAGTTCTTTTTGAAAGAAAATGGATAGGGACGAAATCTGGACCTTTATGGACCCCAATTTTAGGCCCATAGTCACCCCTGACTGTAGGAAATGCAGGAATCGACCCAGCTGGAATTCCTCTGTAGGGGCCGTCCTGGCCTCACACCAAGCAACATATTTTTGCCATATACGGTGATAATGTTTTGCTGTCACGTCCTTCCTAGCCTTTATCAGCGTAGGAATAACTTCATCCGGAATGCCTTTGTCCGCTAGGATCCGGCGTTCAACCGCCATGCCGTCAAACGCAGCCGCGGTAAGTCTTGGAACAGACAGGGCCCTTGCTGCAGCAGGTCCTGTCTGAGAGGCAGAGGCCATGGGTCCTCTGTGCGCATTTCTTGCAGTTCCGGGTACCAAGTCCTTCTTGGCCAATCCGGAACAATGAGTATTGTTCTTATTCCTCTCTTTCTTACTATTCTCAGTACCTTGGGTATGAGAGGAAGAGGAGGAAACACATATACCGACTGGTACACCCACGGTGTCACTAGGGCGTCCACAGCTATCGCCTGAGGGTCCCTTGACCTGGCGCAATATCTTTTTAGCTTTTTGTTGAGGCGGGACGCCATCATGTCCACCTGTGGCAGTTCCCATCGCTTTGCAATCTGTGTGAAGACTTCTTGATGAAGTCCCCACTCTCCCGGGTGGAGGTCGTGTCTGCTGAGGAAGTCTGCTTCCCAGTTGTCCACTCCCGGAATGAACACTACTGACAGTGCTTGCACGTGATTCTCCGCCCACCGAAGAATCTTTGTGGCTTCCGCCATTGCCATCCTGCTTCTTGTGCCGCCCTGGCGGTTTACATGGGCGACCGCCGTGATGTTGTCTGACTGAATCAGCACTGGCCGGTTTCGAAGCAGGGGCTCTGCTTGACTCAGGGCGTTGTAAATGGCCCTTAGTTCCAGTATATTTATGTGTAGAGAAGTCTCCAGACTTGACCACAGCCCTTGGAAGTTTCTTCCCTGAATGACTGCCCCCCATCCTCGGAAGCTTGCATCCGTGGTCACCAGGACCCAGTCCTGTATGCCGAACCTGCGGCCCTCGAGAAGGTGAGCACTCTGCAGCCACCACAGAAGAGACACCCTGGCCCTTGGGGACAGGGTGATCAGCCGATGCATCTGAAGATGCGATCCGGACCACTTGTCCAACAGATCCCACTGAAAGATCCTTGCATGGAACCTGTCGAAGGGAATGGCTTCGTATGAAGCCACCATCTTTCCCAGGACTCGCGTGCAGTGATGCACCGATACCTGTTTTGGTTTCAGGAGGTCCCTGACCAGAGATGCTAATTCCTGGGCCTTCTCCACCGGGAGAAACACCTTCTTCTGTTCTGTGTCCAGAATCATGCCCAGGAAAAGCAGACGCGTCGTAGGAATCAGCTGCGACTTTGGAACATTCAGAATCCAGCCGTGCTGTTGCAACACTTCCTGAGAGAGTGCTACGCTGATCAACAACTGCTCTCTGGACCTCGCCTTTATGAGGAGATTGTCCAAGTACGGAATAACTATAACTCCCTTCTTCCGAAGGAGTATCATCATTTCGGCCATTACCTTGGTAAATATCCTCGGTGCCGTGGACAGGCCAAACGGCAACGTCTGGAACTGGTAATGACAGTCCTTTACCACAAACCTGAGGTACTCCTGGTGAAGTGGGTAAATGGGGACATGCAAGTAAGCATCCTTGATGTCCAGCGACACCATAAAATCACCCTCTTCCAGGCTTGCAATAACCGCTCTGAGCGATTCCATTTTGAACTTGAATTTCTTTATATAAGTGTTCAAGGATTTTAAATTCAGAATGGGTCTCACCGAACCGTCCGGTTTCGGTACCACAAACATTGTGGAATAGTAACCCCTTCCCTGTTGAAGGAGGGGGACCCTGATAATCACTTGCTGGAGGTACAGCTTGTGAATTGCCGCCAGTACTACCTCCCTTTCCATGGGGGAAGCTGGCAAGGCTGATTTGAGGTAACGGCGGGGGGGGAGTCGCTTCGAATTCCAGCTTGTATCCTTGAGATACAATTTGTACAGCCCAGAGATTCACCTGTGAGCGAACCCACTGGTTGCTGAAGTTTCGGAGACGCGCCCCCACCGCACCTGGCTCCGCCTGTGGAGCCCCAACGTCATGCGGTGGACTTAGTGGAAGCAGGGGAGGACTTTTGTTCCTGGGAACTGGCTGCATGGTGCAGCTTCTTACCTCTACCCCTGCCTCTGGCAAGAAAGGATGTGCCCCTGACCCTCTTGCCTTTCTGAGAACGAAAGGACTGCATTTGATAATACGGTGCTTTCTTAGGCTGTGAGGAAACCTGAGGCAAGAAAGTCGACTTTCCAGCTGTCGCTGTGGACACGAGGTCCGATAAACCGTCCCCAAACAATTCCTCACCCTTATAAGGCAAAACCTCCATGTGTTTTTTAGAATCAGCATCTCCTGTCCATTGCTGAGTCCATAAGACCCTCCTGGCAGAAATGGACATAGCATTAATTCTAGAGCCCAGCAGGCAAATGTCCCTCTGAGCATCCCGCATATATAAGACGACGTCTTTTATATGGCCCAGGGTTAGCAAAACAGTATCTCTGTCGAGGGAATCTATGTCGTCTGACAGAGTATCTGTCCATGCTGCTACAGCACTACACATCCAGGCTGAAGCAATAGCAGGTCTCAGTAGAGTACCAGAGTGTGTATACACTGACTTCAGGATAGCTTCCTGCTTTCTATCCGCAGGCTCCTTTAAAGCGGCCGTATCCTGAGACGGCAGGGCCACCTTTTTAGATAAGCGTGTCAGCGCCTTGTCCACCCTAGGGGATGTTTCCCAACGTAACCTGTCCGTTGACGGGAAAGGGTACGCCATCAGTAACCTCTTAGAAATCAGTAGTTTCTTATCAGGGGAACTCCACGCTTCTTCACATAATTCATTTAATTCATCAGATGGGGGAAAAGTCACTGGCTGCTTTTTCTCCCCAAACATATAAACCCTCTTGGTATTAACAGGGTTAATCTCAGAAATGTGTAATACATCTTTCATTGCAATAATCATGTATCGGATGGCCTTGGTCATTTTAGACTGTAAATGTGCCTCATCATCGTCGACACTTGAGTCGGACTCCGTGTCGACATCTGTGTCAACCATCTGAGATAGAGGGCGTTTATGAGCCCCTGACGGTTTCTGAGTCGCCTGGGCAGGCGCGGGCTGAGACCCCGGCTGTCCCAAGGCTGCAGCGTCATCAAACCTTTTATGTAAGGAGCTTACATTGTCGTTTAAGACCTTCCACATATCCATCCAATCAGGTGTCGGCCCCGACGGGGGCGACACCACACTTATCTGCCCTTGCTCCGCCTCCACGTAACCCTCCTAATCAAACATGTCGACACAGCCGTACCGACACACCGCACACACACAGGGAATGCTCAGACTGAGGACAGGACCCCACAAAGTCCTTTGGGGAGACAGAGAGAGAGTATGCCAGCACACACCACAGCACTATATAACACAGGGATTTTATCTTATAATAAGTGATTACCCAATAGCTGCCTTATATGTTTTATTTGCGCCTAAATTTATGTGCCCCCCCCCCCTCTCTTTTTTACCCTTCTTGTACCTGGATACTGCAGGGGAGAGCCTGGGGAGCTGCTTTCAGCGGAGCTGTGAAGAGAAAATGGCGCTGGTGTGCTGAGGAAGAAGGCCCCGCCCCCTCAGTGGCGGGCTTCTGTCCCGCTTTCTGTGTAAAAAAATGGCGGGGGTTTTTACATATATACAGTGCCAGACTGTATATATGTATTTTTATTGCCAAAAGGTACTTCAATTGCTGCCCAGGGCGCCCCCCCCCCCCCCCCCCCAGCGCCCTGCACCCTACAGTGACCGGAGTGTGTAAGTGTGCTGGGAGCAATGGCGCACAGCTGCGGTGCTGTGCGCTACCTTAAATTAAGACAGGAGTCTTCTGCCGCCGATTTCGTCGTCTTCAAGCTTCTGTTCTTTTGGCTCTGCGAGGGGGACGGCGGCGCGGCTCCGGGAACAGACGATCGAGGACAGGTGCCTGTGTTCGAACCCTCTGGAGCTAATGGTGTCCAGTAGCCTAAGAAGCACAAGCTAGCTGCAAACAGGTAGGTTTGCTTCTCTCCCCTTAGTCCCACGTAGCAGTGAGTCTGTTGCCAGCAGAAGCTCACTGAAAATAAAAAACCTAATAAATACTTTCTTTACTAGTAAGCTCAGGAGAGCCCACTAGGAGCACCCAGCTCTGGCCGGGCACAGATTCTAACTGAGGTCTGGAGGAGGGGCATAGAGGGAGGAGCCAGTGCACACCAGATAGTACCTAATATTTTCTTTAGAGTGCCCAGTCTCCTGCGGAGCCCGTCTATTCCCCATGGTCCTTACGGAGTTCCCAGCATCCACTAGGACGTCAGAGAAAAATAAAAGCAAAATAAGTCTTCGCTGGTGAAAAAGTGATATTTAATTATCCATGACAAAATTTTAAAACAACTTTAATTTGATAATCCGCCAAAAAGTATTTTAACATATAAACAATACATAAAATAAGATAAAAACTGAATATAACTTTGTCTTTAAATTAGCATCAATTCTTTACTTCACAAAGGTACACTTGCGCACAGTTTTTGAAGAAACTCGGCAGGGAGGTTGTTCCAAACACACACAGCCAATGTCATTAAGAACTATCTGCAGCGTAAAGAAGAACAAGGAGTCCTGGAAGTGGTGATATGGCCCCCACAGAGCCCTGATCTCAACATCATTGAATCTGTCTGGGATTACACATCACAAGAGACAGATGGATTTGAGCAAGCCTACATCCATAGAAGATCTGTTGACTTGCACAAAGGAACACTTACACACAGTTTTTGAAGGAACTCCAAGATGTTTGGAACAACCTCCCTGCCGAGGTCCTTCAAAAACTGTGGGCCTAATTCAGACCTGATCGCAACTGCAAATTTGTTAACATGGGGGTAATTCAGAGTTGATTGCAGCAGCAAATTTGTTAGCAGTTGGGTAAAACCATGGGGGGTCATTCCGAGTTGATCGCTCGCTAGCTACTTTTTGCAGCCATGCAAACGCATAGTCGCCGCGCACTGCGGAGTGTATATTTGCTGTGCAAGGGTGCAATCGCATGTGCAGCTGAGCGGTACAAAAATAGTTTGTGCAGTTTCTGAGTAGCTCAGAACTTACTCAGCCATTGCAATCACTTCAGCCTGTCCGGTCCCGGAATTGACATCAGACACTCGCCCTGCAAACGCTTGGACACGCCTGCGTTTTTCCAAACACTCCCATAAAACGGTCAGTTGCCACCCACAAACTTCCTCTTCCTGTCAATCTCCTTGCGATCAGCTGTGCGAATGGATTCTTCGTTACATCCATCGCACAGCAACAATCTGCTTTGTATCCGTACGACGTGCCTGCGCATTACGGTGCATACGCATGCGCAGTAGTGACATGATCGCTGCACTGCAAAAAACGGCAGAGTGCGATAATGTCGGAATGACCCCCCTAGTTCACTGCAGGGGGGCAGATATAACATGTGCAGAGAGAGTTAGATTTGGGTGTGGTGTGTTCAATCTGCAATCTAAATTGCAGTGTAAAAATAAAGCAGCCAGTATTTACCCTGCACAGAAACAATATAACCCACCCAAATCTAACTCTCTCTGCAAATGTTATATCTGCTCCACCTGCAGTACACATGGGGGGTCATTCCGACTCAATCGCAAGCTGCACTTTTTCGCAGCCGCGCGATCGGGTCGGAACTGCGCATGCGCTGTGGCCGCAATGCGCAAGCAGGTCGTAACCCGGCGACGGCCGTCGCTGGGCAATGACAAGAACTACGAAGAAAGACTTTGCAGCGGCGAACACAAGAAGATTGACAAGCAGAAAGCGGACTGTTTTCAGGGAGTGGTGAGTCCAACACAGGCGTGTTGAGGCGTGTGGAGGGCGGATGTCTGACGTCAATTCCGGGACCTGACAGGCTGAAGTGATCACAGTGGGTAAGTGAGTCCAGACCTACTCCGATGTTTCTGCATAGCTCAGCTGCACAAGCGAACGCAGCCTTGCTATGCAAAAATACACTCCCCCATAGGCGGCGACTATCTGATCGCACGGCAGCTAAAAACAGCTACCGTGCGATCAACTCGGAATGAGGGCCATGGTTTTACCCAACTGCTGACAAATTTGCTGCTGCGATCAACCCGGATTTACCCACCATGTGCACTGCATGATGGGGGGGGAAGGGGGGGGGGCAGATATAACATGTGCAGAGAGGGTTAGATTTGGGTGGGTTATATTGTTTCTGTGCAGGGTAAATACTGTCTGCTTTATTTTCTCTAACGTCCTAGTGGATGCTGGGGACTCCGTAAGGACCATGGGGAATAGACGGGCTCCGCAGGAGACATGGGCACTTTAAGAAAGAATTTAGATTCTGGTGTGCTCTGGCTCCTCCCTCTATGTCCCTCCTCCAGACCTCAGTTAGAATCTGTGCCCGGACGAGCTGGGTGCTACTTAGTGAGCTCTCCTGAGCTTGCTATAAGAAAGTATTTTGTTAGGTTTTTTTTTTATTTTCAGAGAGATCTGCTGGCAACAGACTCTCTGCAGCGTGGGACTGAGGGGAACTTGCCTACTTTTGAAAACTAGTTTCAGGGAGATTCCAAGGGGCAGCAGAATACGCCACACTTTCCGTTGAGGGGGTGTGTCATGCTCCGCCCAAAGGGCGTGTTTAGGTCCACATAAGGGCATATTTATTGCCACTTAGGGGTGTGTCCTGCAATGGCAGGTGAAAACAATAGTACTAATAGCAGCACTTACACCATGGTAGACATTAACGCTTCAGCATGACCCGCAGCTCCACGTATCACCCTCTTCTGTGAGCTGCTCCGGGACCCACCGCTCCACGTCTTCAGCAGCACCGCTGCCTGCTGTAAATACACCTCAGACAGCGCTGCAGCTGTCAACAACTATGCATACGGACAATAGGGGTAGTTACGGCCCTGCACACAGCACCATAATATATTACATTATGCACAGCCCACATCCCTCATATTGCACCAAGTATACACAGCACCATATCACATGACATTATACACAGCCTCCCCCATATTACACCCAGTACTACATTACATTACCTTTTACACAGCCCCCCTCCCCTCGTATTCCACCCAGTACCTATTACATTGAATTATGCACAGCATATACCCTCCCATTTTACACCCAATAGCACATTGAATTACACTTTACATAGACCCCCCCATATTACACCCAGTTGCACTTTACACTACATTATACACAGCTCCCCTCCCCATATTACACCCAGTACCATATTATATTGCATTATGCACAGCATACACAGCTCCCCCATATTACACCCAATTGCACATTACATTTTACACAGCCCCCCCATAGTACACCCAGTAGCATATTACACAGCCCCCCCATATTACACAGCCTCCCCATATTACACTGCCTCCTCCATATTACACCCAGTAGCATATTACACAGCCCCCCCCCCATATTACACTGCCTCCTTCATATTACACCCAGTAGCATATTACACAGCCCCCCCCCATATTACACTGCCTCCTCCATATTACACCTAGTGCACATTACACTGCATATTACACAGCCCCCCTCCCCATATTACACCCAGCAACACACTACATATTACACCTCCCCTTCCCCCATATAACCCCCCCAGTATATATAGCACCCACCTGGTTTGTTGCTCCCTCCTGTAAAGAGCCCAGGGAAGCCACTTCCAGGAGCAGCAGGAGCAGGAAGACGAGCTGATACACACAGCCCACTGTGAGTGTGGTGGGCGGGGCCAGCCAGAGTGAAGAAGCAGAGCCCTGGCTGCCGGGTTATGTGCTTCACCTGTACGGTAGATGCTAGAATCAAGTGGGCTAAGGGACCTTTTCCGTAAGGGGGAGGAGTTACGACGCAAGGGGGAGGAGCTAGGCCAGCGGGATAGTTCCTCTACAATCCACGCCACCAACTATTACCTTTAGTAATTAGGTGGTGAGCGAAGCGGAGCGGAGCGAGCCACCGTGCCCGAAGCGTGGCGAGCGAAGCGAGCCCGCGAGGGTACTTTTCGGGTACCCTGTTCGCCCATAGCTCCTCCCCCTGGTGACGTAGCTCCTCCCCTCAATACGTCACAAGGTCCCTTCAGCCCCTCCGACATAGAACCAACCTTCACTGTACGGGTGGCTTCTCTGCACACTGTTCACACGCTGCTGCTGCGCAGACACCTCCCGGGTCACAGAAAGTCTGACGCCACCGCTACTCTCAACCCAGCTGTGGCCGACCACCGCAAGTGACTGTTCCAGTGTAAGTCCCGCCCCCCGCATTTCCGGACTCGCGCATGCGCAGTCCGGATTTGCAAGGAGAAACTTAAAAACCGGGAGGGCTGGCAATGTTTGCGGGGCAGCGGGAGGGTCAGTTAAAAATTGTGAGCCTCCCGCTAAATGCGGGAGGGTAGGCAAGCCTGGACTGAGGGGAGAGAAGCAGCCCTACTTACTGAAGATAGGTCCTGCTTCTTAGGCTACTGGACACCATTAGCTCCAGAGGGATCGTACACAGGATCTCACCCTTTGTCGTCCGATCCCGGAACCGCGCCGCCGTCCCCCTCGCAGAGCCGGAAGACAGAAGCCGATGAATGAAGCAAGATGACTTCGAAATCGGCGGCAGAAGACTCCGGTCTTCACTGAGGTAGCGCACAGCACTGCAGCTGTGCGCCATTGCTCCCACATAAACCCACATACTCCGGTCACTGTAGGGTGCAGGGCGCAGGGGGGGGGCGCCCTGGGCAGCAATTAGAGACCTCTTGGCAAAAGTTGGGCATATATACAGTTGGGCACTGTATATATGCATGAGCCCCCGCCATAATTTTTACAAAGAAACGCGGGACAGAAGCCCGCCGCTGAGGGGGCGGGGCTTCTTTCTCAGCACTCACCAGCGCCATTTTCTCTCCACAGCTCCGCTGAGAGGAAGCTCCCCAGGCTCTCCCCTGCAGAAACACGGTAGAAGAGGGTAAAAAGAGAGGGGGGGGCACATAAATTAGGCGCAAAAACATTATATACAGCAGCTAATGGGTTAACACTAAGTTACTGTGTGATTCCTGGGACGTATAGCGCTGGGGTGTGTGCTGGCATACTCTCTCTCTGTCTCTCCAAAAGGCCTTGTGGGGAACTGTCTTCAAAAAGAGCATCCCGTGTGTGTGTGTGTGTGTGTGTGTGTGTGTGTGTGTGTGTGTGTGTGTGTGTGTGTGTGTGGTGTGTCGGTACGCTTGTGTCGACATGTTTGACGAGGAAGGCTATGTGGAAGCAGAGCAGGAGCAAATGAATGTGGGGTCGCCGCCGGCGGCGCCGACACCTGATTGGATGGATATGTGGAAGGTTTTAAATGATAATGTTAATTCCTTGCATAAAAGGTTGGATAAAGCTGAAATCTTAGGACAGTCGGGGTCTCAGCCCATGCCTGATCCTATGTCTCAGAGGCCGTCAGGGTCTCAGAAGCGCCCACTATCCCAAATTGTTGACACAGATATTGACACGGATTCTGACTCCAGTGTCGATGGCGATGATGCAAAGTTACAGCCTAAATTGGCTAAAGCCATCCGTTATATGATTATAGCAATAAAGGATGTGTTGCACATCACAGAGGAAACCCCAGTCCCTGACAAGAGGGTTCATATGTATGGGGAAAAAAGGCAGGTGGTGACCTTTCCCCCTTCACATGAGCTAAATGAGTTATGTGAAAAGGCTTGGGAATCTCCAGATAAAAAACTGCAGATTTCCAAACGGATGCTTATGGCGTATCCTTTCCTGCCAACGGACAGGTTACGCTGGGAATCCTCCCCTAGGGTGGACAAAGCTCTCACACGCTTATCCAAAAGGGTAGCCCTGCCGTCACAGGATACGGCCACCCTAAAAGATGCTGCGGATAGAAAGCAAGAGGGTACCCTGAAGTCCATTTATATACATTCAGGTACCTTACTAAGGCCGGCAATTGCGTCGGCATGGGTGTGTAGTGCTGTAGCAGCATGGACGGATACCTTATCTGAGGAACTTGATACCTTGGACAAGGATACTATATTAATGACCCTGGGGCATATAAAAGACGCTGTCCTATATATGAGAGATGCTCAAAGAGACATTAGCCTTCTGGGCTCTAGAATAAATGCAATGTCGATTTCTGCCAGAAGGGTCCTGTGGACTCGGCAATGGACAGGCGATGCCGACTCAAAAAGGCACATGGAGGTTTTACCTTACAAGGGTGAGGAGTTGTTTGGGGAAGGTCTCTCGGACCTGGTCTCCACAGCTACTGCTGGAAAGTCAAATTTTTTGCCATATGTTCCCTCACAACCTAAGAAAGCACCGTATTACCAAATGCAGTCCTTTCGATCACAAAAAGGCAAGAAAGTCCGAGATGCGTCCTTTCTTGCCAGAGGCAGGGGCAGAGGAAAGAAGCTGCACAACACAGCTAGTTCCCAGGAACAAAAGTCCTCCCCGGCTTCCACTAAATCCACCTCATGACGCTGGGGCTCCACAGGCGGAGCTAGGCCCGGTGGGGGCGCGTCTCCGAAATTTCAGCCACAAGTGGGTTCACTCCCAGGTGGATCCCTGGGCGATAGAGATTGTGTCTCAGGGATACAAGCTGGAATTCGAAGAGATGCCCCCTCACCGATACCTCAAATCGGCCCTGCCAGCTTCCCCCTTAGAGAGGGAAATAGTGTTAGCTGCAATTCACAAATTGTATCTTCAGCAGGTGGTGGTCAAGGTTCCCCTCCTTCAACAAGGAAAGGGTTATTATTCGACCATGTTTGTGGTACCGAAACCGGACGGTTCGGTCAGACCCATATTAAATTTAAAATCCCTGAACATGTACCTGAAAAGGTTCAAGTTCAAGATGGAATCACTCAGAGCGGTCATCGCAAGCCTGGAAGGGGGGGATTTTATGGTGTCTCTGGACATAAAGGATGCATACCTTCATGTCCCCATTTATCCACCTCATCAGGCGTACCTCAGATTTGTGGTACAGGATTGTCATTACCAATTCCAGACGTTGCCGTTTGGTCTCTCCACGGCACCGAGAATATTTACCAAGGTAATGGCGGAAATGATGGTGCTCCTGCAAAAGCAAGGGGTCACAATTATCCCATACTTGGACGATCTCCTCATAAAGGCGAGGTCCAGAGAGCAGTTGCTGATCAGCGTAGCACGCTCTCGGGAAGTGTTACAACAGCACGGCTGGATTCTAAATATTCCAAAGTCGCAGTTGATTCCTACGACTCGTCTGCCCTTCCTGGGCATGAATCTGGACACAGACCAGAAGAGGGTTTATCTTCCGATGGAGAAGGCTCAGGAGCTCATGACACTGATCAGAGACCTATTAAAACCAAAACAGGTGTCGGTGCATCACTGCACGCGAGTCCTGGGAAAGATGGTGGCATCATACGAGGCCATTCCCTTCGGCAGGTTCCATGCGAGGACCTTTCAATGGGATCTGTTGGACAAGTGGTCCGGATCACATCTACAGATGCATCGGCTGATCACCCTATCCCCCAGGGCCAGGGTGTCTCTCCTGTGGTGGCTGCAGAGTGCTCACCTTCTAGAGGGCCGCAGATTCGGCATTCAGGACTGGGTCCTGGTGACCACGGATGCAAGCCTACGAGGGTGGGGGGCAGTCACACAGGGAAGAAATTTCCAAGGTCTGTGGTCAAGTCAGGAGACTTGCCTTCACATCAATATCCTGGAACTAAGGGCCATATACAACGCCCTAAGTCAAGCTGAGACCCTGCTTCGCGACCAATCGGTGCTGATTCAGTCAGACAACATCACCGCAGTGGCTCATGTAAACCGCCAAGGCGGCACAAGGAGCAGGGTGGCGATGGCGGAAGCCACCAGAATTCTTTGCTGGGCGGAGAATCACGTAAGAGCACTGTCAGCAGTGTTCATTCCGGGAGTGGACAACTGGGAAGCAGACTTCCTCAGCAGGCACGACCTCCACCCGGGAGAGTGGGGACTTCATCAAGAAGTCTTCACGCAGATTGCAAGGCGGTGGGAACTGCCACAGGTGGACATGATGGCATCCCGCCTCAACAATAAGCTACAGAGATATTGCGCCAGGTCAAGAGACCCTCAGGCGATAGCTGTAGACGCACTAGTGACACCGTGGGTGTTCCAGTCGGTTTATGTATTTCCTCCTCTTCCTCTCATACCAAAGGTGCTGAGAATCATCAGAAAAAGAGGAGTGAGAACAATACTCATTGTTCCGGATTGGCCAAGAAGGACTTGGTATCCGGATCTGCTAGAAATGCTCACAGAGGACCCATGGCTCCTGCCTCTAAGACAGGACTTGTTGCAACAGGGGCCCTGTCTGTTCCAAGACTTACCGCGGCTGCGTTTGACGGCATGGCGGTTGAACGCCGGATCCTAGCAGAAAAAGGCATTCTGGATGAGGTTATTCCTACGCTGATTAAGGCTAGGAAGGACGTGACGGCTAAACATTATCACCGTATATGGCGAAAATATGTTGCTTGGTGTGAGGCCAGGAATGCCCCTACGGAGGAATTCCAGCTGGGCCGTTTCCTTCACTTCCTACAGTCGGGAGTGACTTTGGGCCTGAAATTGGGTTCCATTAAGGTCCAGATTTCGGCTCTACCCATTTTCTTTCAAAAAGAACTGGCTTCTCTTCCTGAAGTCCAGACGTTTGTAAAGGGAGTGCTGCATATTCAGCCCCCTTTTGTGCCTCCAGTGGCACCTTGGGATCTTAACGTGGTGTTGAGTTTCCTGAAGTCACACTGGTTTGAACCACTCAAAACCGTGGAGTTAAAATTTCTCACGTGGAAGATGGTCATGCTATTGGCCTTGGCTTCAGCTAGGCGTGTGTCAGAATTAGCGGCTTTGTCACATAAAAGCCCCTATCTGGTTTTCCATATGGACAGGGCAGAATTGCGGACCCGTCCACAATTTCTGCCAAAAGTGGTGTCATCCTTTCATATGAACCAACCTATTGTGGTGCCTGTGGCTACTCGTGACTTGGAGGATTCCGAGTTACTAGATGTGGTCAGGGCTTTGAAGGTTTATGTAGCCAGAACGGCTAAAGTCAGGAAAACTGAATCGCTGTTTATCCTGTATGCATCCAACAAACTGGGTGCTCCTGCTTCAAAGCAAACTATTGCTCGCTGGATCTGTAACACGATTCAGCAGGCTCATTCTGCGGCTGGATTGCCGCTTCCAAAATCAGTAAAAGCCCACTCCACAAGGAAGGTGGTCTCTTCTTGGGCGGCTGCCCGAGGGGTCTCGGCATTACAGCTTTGCCGAGCAGCTACTTGGTCAGGTTCGAACACTTTTGCAAAGTTTTACAAGTTTGATACCCTGGCTGAGGAGGACCTTGTGTTTGCTCATTCGGTGCTGCAGAGTCATCCGCACTCTCCCGCCCATTTGGGAGCTTTGGTATAATCCCCATGGTCCTTACGGAGTCCCCAGCATCCACTAGGATGTTAGAGAAAATAAGATTTTACTTACCGGTAAATCTATTTCTCGTAGTCCGTAGTGGATGCTGGGCACCCGTCCCAAGTGCAGACTTCTTCTGCAATACTTGTATATAGTTATTGCTTAAATAAGGGTTATGTTTGGTTGCATCAGGGTTGATCTGATGCTCCGTTGTTGTTCATACTGTTAACTGGGTAAGTTTATCACGAGTTATACGGTGTGATTGGTGTGACTGGTATGAGTCTTGCCCTTGATTCCAAAATCCTTTACTTGTACTGTCAGCTCTTCTGGGCACAGTTTCTCTAACTGAGGTCTGGAGGAGGGACATAGAGGGAGGAGCCAGAGCACACCAGTATCCAAATTCTTTCTTAAAGTGCCCTGTCTCCTGCGGAGCCCATCTATTCCCCATGGTCCTTACGGAGTCCCCAGCATCCACTACGGACTACGAGAAATAGATTTACCGGTAAGTAAAATCTTATTTTTACACTGCAATTTAGATTTCAGTTTTAACACACCCCACCAAAGTCTAACTCTCTCTGCAGATGTTATATCTGCCCCCCTGCAGTGCACATGGGCCCTCATTCCGAGTTGTTCGCTCACTAGCTGCTTTTAGCAGCATTGCACACGCTAGCCCGCCACCCTCTGGGAGTGTATCTTAGATTAGCAGAATAGCGAACGAAAGATTAGCAGAACTGCTACTAAAAAATTCTTTGCAGTTTCTGAGTAGCTCCAGACCTACTCCTAGATTGCGATCAGCTTGGTCCGTTTAGTTCCTGGTTTGACCTCACAAACACGCCCTGCGTTCGGCCAGCCACTCCCCCGTTTCTCCAGCCACTCCTGCGTTTTTACCTGGCACGCCTGCCTTTTTTAGCACACTCCCTGAAACCGCCATGTTGCCGCCCAGAAACACCCACTTCCTGTCAATCACACTACGATCACTCGAGCATTGGAAAAACGTTGTTCGAGCTTGTGTAAATCTACTAAGTTTTGTGTAAAATAACTAAGCGCATGCGCGCTGCGTACCATGCGCATGCGCATTTTCCACCTAATCGCTCCATTGCGAAAAACGGCAACGAGCGAACAACTCGGAATGACCACCATGGTTTTGCCCATCTGCTAACAAATTTGCAGCTATGATCAGGTCTGAATTAGGCCCTATGTGCAAGTCTTTGCACAGTTTTTGAAGGAACTTGGCAGGGAGGTTGCTCCAAACATCTTGGAAAACTAACCACAGATCTTCTTTGGATGTAGACTTGCTCAAATCTTTCTGTTTCCTCGATAGTGTTGAGATCAGGGCTCTGTGGAGGCCATATCATCGCTTCCAGGACTCCTTGTTCTTCTTTATGCTGAAGATAGTTCTTAATGACATTGGCTGTATGTTCGGGGTCATTGTCCTGCTACAGAATAAATTTGGAGCCAATAGGATGCCACCCTGATAGTATTGCATGATGGATAAGTACGTGCCGACCTTCTGTCGACCCATTGATCCATCACCACTCCACCAACCTGTATTGGGCGTGTAGCATATTACAGGTACACTTTGGCCTTATGAGCGGCTTTATTTACCAGGAGTATATATCGTATGTGCAGGATCATGAATATTATGTGTGTGTAATTGTACATCCTGATTGTATGCAGCAAACAGTTCATGCACAAGCTGCTGTCTCTCACACACATTGTAAAGTGTTTCATCTGGTCCTCATACATCACAACTGGCAATGCATTCGACCCCGGAGTCGCCTCAGAGAAGACAAGTCTCCTGGAGGAAAAAATGTAAGTAAATGTGTAGTACAAAGGCAATACACAGAGTTTTGACTTATACACATGACATCAGGGCAGACTGATATTGCTTGGCCATGAAAGATTAAGAAAAACTCACCTGGAGCGGCATCCCAATAATACAGTACAGATATCAATGTCAAAATAACCAGTGCTGCAACCACTGAGAGATTGGCTCATCTGCTGGCAAATGATCAATCACATTTCTGCTAAAGGATCATTATAAGGAATGAAGGTCAGCATTGAACTGTGTGAAACAGCCACTCTGGAATGTCTTAAACCTCAAAAGGTGCCTTATGCCATTTATAGGCAGAACTACGGGATCCCATTATTGAATAAGGGAAAGTTGTTATGTAGTTTCATTTGTGGAGACTTTAAAATAATCCCATATGCCACACAGTACAGTTCCCTTCCCACTACCAATAAAGAAGGTAATTTTTGCTGCCATGTTGGGAGGCGACCGATTTCCAACCCGAGATTTAGCACAATCTTGTCTACAATGGAAAATGAAGACTCTTAAATAAAATACTTGACAGTGAACTTCCACAAGGGCTTATTCCAATAACTGTCTTGAGTTTTGAATTGCATAAGAACAATGAACATGTGTTACAAGTGACACCTGGTTCTCATTGACATCTTGACAAGGGCCCTCATTCCGAGTTGATCGCTCGCTAGCTACTTTTAGCAGCCGTGCGAACGCATAGTCGCCGCCCTCGGGGGAGTGTACTTTCGCTTTGCAGAAGTGCGAACGCTTGTGCAGCAGAGTGGCTGCAAACACATTTTGTGCAGAACAAGACCAGCCCTGTAGTTACTCTTCGTGTGCATTGAATCTTACGACGGAGGGACGGCTTTTGATGTCACACACCCGCCCAGCGAATGCCCAGCCACGCCTGCGTTTTTCCAGCCACGTCTGCGTTTTCCAAACACTCGCTGAAAACGGTCAGTTGCCACCCAGAAACGCCCACTTCATGTCAATCTTCCTGCGTTCGGCCGTGCGACTGGAATGTTTGTTAGAATCTGTGCAAACCCACGATGCTCATTGTACCCGTACGACGTACCTGCGCATTGCGGTGCATACGCATGCGCAGAAATGCTGATTTTTAGCCTGATCACTGCGCTGCGAGCAACAGCAGCTAGCGATCAACTCGGAATGAGGGCCAATAGCATAGTAACTAGTATAGATGATGAAGATCACTTTAAAAAATGTTTGACGTACTTGCTAGGTATAGACAAAGGGACAAATTGGATTTAGTCAAGGAAGGAATTTTGGATGGCATTCATGTGATCAACCAACAGGGTCTACACAAGTCTGGAGCTAAAACAGTGGCATGGGAACCCCTGTCCCTAGCCAGTATGGTAGTTGAGATCCTATCTGAGTATGGTGAATTATTAATTAGGTTGTATCCATTAAACCCGCTCCTACAGAAGAGTGCTGCACTGTGTGTGAGAGCCGGTGCAGCTGTGCAGGAATGCTGACTGACACTGTCACTCACATAGAGTGTGCTGGGATGCCGATGTCCCGCCTCGCTCCAAAGCTGACTTTACAGGCTCAGATGCCCTGCATGGCTGCACTGCCTCTAGTGACACACATGACAAAGCCCGAACGCCGAACTACACTCCTCCTCCCGTGCACACCCCAAAGTCAGAACTGCTAACATTAGAACTACCCTTCCGTCGCACATGTCCACTTTAAACTCTCGATCCAGATAGTTTGTGACCGTTGATGGTTCTAGTAAAAACATCCATCAACGGTAACCAACGATGGATGAGGTGTCACCCCTAATGCAGGTGCATGAAAACATCCTGTGTGTGGTAATACTTCCTGTTTAGAAACTGTTTATGCAGCAGCTGCTGTCTCTCAAAAACACTGTAGTAAAGTATTTATTCTGATCCTCATACATCATAGTGCTGTTCTGTTATGAAGTTAATTGCAAATCAATCACTTAGACTGAATTCTGCATTACATTAGTGATGCACCATCCTTCTCAGCAGATGTTTGCAGATGGCGACTATCACAAGAGAAAGAGTAGTATAATGCTCAGTAGATTTAGATGATCTGAGGTGGTGCTTCTGGATGCTTGGAAGAATGTGCAAGTCTTCCAGAACCTCCCCCCTGCGGCCGCCCACATCATGAGTGAAGTGACAGGTCTAGGTGCCCAATGACCCAATTTGCTCAGAATCGTGTCATCGTGGTCTCACCCCCACTTTTGCATTCATAATCAGTAATGGAGTGGGCGACGGAGCCTCGGTAACATGATCCTGCTTTCACACTGCTCACACCCATGCCACAACCCCTACTGAGCCAACCTGTCTGTCCCCTGCCGGAGGCAGCAGCCAATAATACACCTTTCACACCGCATTGCCGGATTGCACCCAGGATTTTGTACATGGGTTCAACTCGGCTGAGACACCTTTCAGACTGGCGGCCCGACCTGGCTTATTGCCGAGTCGATGATGTCGCCACAGTCATGTGCCGAGGCGGCATTTGGAGATTACATCGACTCCATGCATATGTTTGAGAGCAGACCTTCACGCATCTGACACTGAGCCTTATTAAGGTCCTGACTGACCTGTGGCGCATAGTGCAAAGAAACAATGTTTGGTACTTTGCGCATGACCGGACCCATACTGCTCCAGTAATTGACAGTCCGATGCTGTTTGGGGGTGGCAGTGGCCTCCGTTTTTTAAAATGCAGGTGTGTCACTGCCATTGCAGAGGAGGGATGAGGTCAGGATCTCCAATGGAGGACAGAGATAACCTGTCCTCTTGGTAGTAGCTCTGGTGGCGGCCGGTTTGCACAAGCCCATGTGCAGGGCCGGACTAATGCTGGTGGGGACCCAGGGGCAATGAAGTAAAAAGTGCTCATAAACAACCTCACCCTCTCATGTGTACAAGACACACACACAGAGCAACAGCCCAGGTAAAACCAGCGTGCCGCAGCAGCACACGCTCCCAGCTAACGTTACTGTCTCGCAGGATTACACCTCGCAGCAGAACTCACTGGAGACGGACGAGACAACTTCCATGGTGGACTTCTTCAACCAACTGTGTGTGGGGGACCCTAATGTGTGGCCCCTCCCTTAATCCGGCCCTGCCCATCTGTCATGCAGTTGGCTGATGGTGTCGGAGATGATCTGATACTGCGTCCTAGGATGAAGTTCGGATCAGTAATGCAGCGTGATGCCTCCTGCTGCATTACCATATTAGAGCTATCACTGCTGCTTCCATTAAAGTAGCAGCGATGGACACTCCATCCACATCTGAATCAGGCCCACTGCGCCTAAAGCTACCAAATTAATATTTTTTCTCGCAAAGAAATACAAAAATATTATTATTTTTTTAAATTAAGTTATCAACTTATCAGAAACCAACTGGTCATGAAATGGTTAAATGAAAGTCCTCGTATTCTTTCTCTCTTAACCATTGCTTCAGAGGGGTTGTTACTGTTGGGCAGATTAGACTTTGGGCTTGTCTAAAATGATCTCCCAGCCTGAAACCACCACACCACACAAGGTCTGCGTCTCTCATCCACTTTCCACTGGCGTATTCATAATGGGTGCAGTGTGAGGTGCACACGAGCCCCTTGGGTCAGGGGGGCCCACACCGCACACCCTGCACCCATAATTTTGAATACTTACCCTGCTCTCATTCATAGTTGCACGACTATTTTTTGGGCTGCACCCACTGTGCAGAATGCCCTCCAACACGCAACAATCTCCAGTCTCCAAACCCTCAGCTCACTTCTTCAGACTAGCTTATCAAATGTCAGAAGCACTCACATAACCTCGATAAGCTATTCTACCTAATTATCTCCCCTCTGCACAGTCCACACATTACCCATCCCACCGACCCCAGGCAAACATTGCTGTGTGAGTGGAACATACAGCCCACCAAGAACCTCTGCATTTTGGATGAATCAATCTGCTACATCTAGCACTTACAGCCAGTGCCAGATTAAGGTCCTTATGGGCCTGGAGCTGAAATTTATGAAGGGCCTATTGTGTGTCGCCGCAAAGGGTGTGGCCAGCATAGTGGGGAGTGACTACTGGTATTGGGGCGTGACCAGTGCTATATATGTGTGTGTGTGCGCGCGCGTGAGTTTGAAACAGGGAAATCTCAGTACTTAAATAATTATATTACAATAATAATTTTATTAAGAGGAGAGGAAAAAAGGGTGAAGAACAGTGAAAGATGGGAGGAAGAACAGGTTCTAGATGGAAGGAAGACAAGAGAAAGACAGGGAGAAGAATAGGGGCTAGATGGGAGGAAGACAGGAGGGATACAGGGGGAAGAGCAGTAGGAGATGAGGGAGACGGGAAGATGGCAGGAAGAAGGGAGGGAGCAGCGGCAGAACATGCGCCGGTGCATTGCACTGAGGCCCGCCGCTGTGAAGGGGCCCACAGTCGGTAGCAGTATAATGAGTCAGACTGACTCATTACATGCTGCCCGCTATTTCACTGCGGTCCCCGGCACCAGCAAAGGAGAAGGGTGATGAGATCAATCATCACCCTTCTTTGAACTCTGCACAGTGCGCACTGCTGGCTGTCACACTCTCCTCCGACCAGCTCCATACCTCCCAACATTTTGAATCCCTAAATAGGTACCTCTCACGAGTCGAAGGTGCGTTCTCCCGAAAAGGGTGTGTGGTCTATGTAAAAGGAACGTGGCTTTGCGGCAATGTCACAATCGTGAGCCATGCCCCCCATTTTCTGTTACTCTGGGTGAATGTCCAGCACTCTATGAGCTGCTGGCATGCCCCCAGTCCCTCTGTCACCTGTGTATACACGCTGTGCGCATGGGACTGTCCCGCGAAAATCGGGACAGTTGGGAGGTATGCAGCTCTGTCTCTGCTGGCCGAGGGTCCACCACTGAATTCTGGGAGAAGGGGGAGAGAGAGTCCGGGAGCATGCAGTGTCCAAGAGACGTCAGCAGTTGCCCTGAAGAGCGTTGCTGGAGCCAGAGATCTAGCCAGGAGGGGCGCACAGTACAGTATGTTGTGGAAAAACCCCCCATAAAAGACTGTAAATACCAGCGTGTGTACAGTATATATGTGTTTTGCTGTGTGTTTGTGTGTGTTTTGCTATGTGTGTGTTTTACTTTGTGTGTGTTTTTTACTATGTGTATATATATTTAACTATCTGTCTATAAAAATAGTGCACTCACATACTGTGTGTCATAACGTGTATAAGGAGTACTACAGTGAGTCGCAACGTGTATAAGGCGCTCTACTGTGTGGCGTTGTGTATAATGAGCACTACTGTGTGGCGTTGTGTATAATGAGCACTACTGTGTGTGGCGTTACATGTATAAGGAGCACTACTGTGTGGCGTGTATAATGAGCACTACTGTGTGTGGCGTTACATGTATAAGGCATACTACTGTGTGGCATTATTTGTATAAGGAGTGCTGCTGTGTGGTGTTACGTGTATAAGAAGCACCGCTGTGTCGTGGGACATGTGTATGGAGCGCTGCTGTGTGACGTTACGTGTATAAGGAGTGCTGCTGTGTGGGATTACATGTATAAGGAGCACTGCTATGTGGCATTATGTATATAAGGAGCACTGCTGTGTGGCGTTACGTGTATAAGAAGCACTGCTGTGTGGTGGGACATGTGTATGGAGCGCTGCTGTGTGACGTTACGTGTATAAGGAGTGCTGCTGTGTGGGATTACATGTATAAGGAGCACTGCTATGTGGCATTATGTATATAAGGAGCACTGCTGTGTGGCGTTACGTGTATAAGAAGCACTGCTGTGTGGTGGGACATGTGTAAAGAGTGTTGCTGTGTGACGTTACGTGTATAAGTAGTGATGCTGTGTGGGATTACAAGTATAAGGAGCGCTGCTGTGTGGTGTAAGGTTTGTAATGAGCGCTCAAAAAAAGGGGGGGATGGAGCGCCTGTGTCTATACTAAACTAGTGTAATAAATGTGTAATGAAAAAATGAGCCCACGTTTGCTTCACTCATGGGGTTGTATACACCCCTATAATATGGACAATATCTAGACAAAAAAAAGAGAGTTGCGCTCATGGGTTCATTATACATATAATCAGAGCCGGTATATCAAAGCATTTATTGAATGTACTATACTCAATTTGCATCAATGATTAATACAGAAATATATTAAAATTATTAAAGCTTTATATAAAAATGGGTTAATTTTTTCTTTTTACTCGCTGGCCAGCAGTTTAAATCGGCAATGGTTAATGGTAGGTCTTCCACTGTAATAAAAGTCCACGCACTTAAATAGCTGTGCTGTGTTGGCTAATCAGCACATTGCAACTTTGTATCAGTCAATAGTAAAGACAATGTTGGACTCAAAGGGAACTGATTGAGGTGTAGCAGTTATAAGTAAGCGTTACAGTGTGTCCAAATACCTCCTTCGTGGTAATCAGCAGTGTGATCTTACCCCCGGTTCCGAGCGTCCTCGGATTTGTAGTGTCCACAGGGGATGCCTTCTCTTCCACCGGCTGTTTGTCCAAAGGGATTGCTCCATAGGAGGTGTGCAAATTAACGGGCACTTGAAGCTGACGCCTGATCTCAGCATGTGCGGCTCAGCTCACCGCGGGATGGGCTCTTAGCAAAGTCCAGTGCTGATTCCCGCTGTTATTAGCTGTACACCTCCGTGCTTGCCAATATCAAATGCTGCAGCTGAGAGAAAGTGGGCGGATACTGACGCGTTTCGTCACGTCCTCACGTGACTTTTTCAATGAGCGCTGCTGTGTGGTGTAAGGTGTAAAATGAGCGCTGCTGTGTGGTGTAAGGTGTATAATGAGCGCTGCTGTGTGGCGTAAGATGTATAAGGAGCGCTGCTGTGTGGCATAAGGTGTATAATGAGCGCTGCTGTGTAGTGTAAGGTGTAAAATGAGCACTGCTGAGTGGTGTAAGGTGTATAATGAGCACTGCTGTGTAGTGTACGGTGTATAATGAGCGCTGCTGTGTTGTATAAGGTGTAAAATGAGCGCTGCTGTGTGGTGTAAGGTGTATAATGAGCGCTGCTGTGTAGTGTAAGGTGTAAAATGAGCACTGCTGAGTGGTGTAAGGTGTATAATGAGCACTGCTGTGTAGTGTACGGTGTATAATGAGCGCTGCTGTGTTGTATAAGGTGTAAAATGAGCGCTGCTGTGTGGCGTAAGGTGTATAATGAGCGCTGCTGTGTAGTGTAAGGTGTATAATGAGGGCTGCTGTGTGGCTTAAGGTGTATAATGAGCACTGCTGTGTAGTGTACGGTGTATTAGGAGCGCTGCTGTGTGGTGCAATTTGAGGGTACTATTGTGTGGTGATGCCCCTTCTCAATGAGACCAAACCCCACTTATTGGGTGGGCCCTATTTTGTATATGGGTGGGGGGGCCCAATGCATATTAATGCGCCTGGGCCCACCACTCTCTAGTTCCGCCACTGGGAGGGAAACAGGTGGAAGAACAGGGGGAAGATGGGAGGTACACACAGGGCATGGGAGGAAGAATAGGAGCTATATGGGAGGAAGACAGAAGGGAGATATGGGAAGAGCAATGGAAGATGGGAGGAAGACAGGGGGAAGAACAGTCAGGTTTTCTGGTGGGTGGGGGAATCAGCCTGGAGATGAGGGAGGAGGGGGATTAGCCTGGTGACAAGGGATGGAAAGGGGATTAGCCTGGTGAGGAGGAGTGGGGGTAGCCTGGTGACAGGGGGAGGGGGATTAGTCTGGTGAGGGGGGGTTAGCCTGCTGACAGGGGGGGGAGAGGAATTAGCCTGGTGATTGGGGAGGAGGGCAGAGTAGTCTGGTTGGGGGGGTTAGCCTGGTGACAGGGTGGAGGGGGATTAGTTTTGTGAGGGGGAGGGTTAGCCTGGTGCAGGGGGAGGAGGGGGATTAGTTTTGTGAGGGGGAGTGTTAGCCTGGTGACAGGGGGAGGAGGGGGATTATTTTTGTGAGGGGTGTTACCCTGGTTTTAGGGGGAGGAGGGGGATTTGCCTGGTGACAGGAGGAGAATGGGAGGATTAGCCTGGTGAGTAGGGCAGGTTAGCCTGGTGACAAGGGTAGGAGGGGGGATTAGTCTGGTGAGGGGTGTCGGTTAGCCTGGTGACAGGGTGAGGAGGGTGGATTAGGCTGGTGAGTGGGGGCAGGTTAGCTTGATGACAAGAGTAGGAGGGGGCATTAGTCTGGTGAGGGGGGTCGGTTAGCCTGGTGACAGGGTGAGGAGGGTGGATTAGACTGGTGAGGGGGGGGTCAGCCTGCTGACAGGGGGGAGGAGGGGGATTAGCCTGGTGATGGGGAAGGAGGGCAGATTAGTCTGGTGGGGGGGGGGTTAGCCTGGTGATGGGGAGGAGAGGGATTAGTTTTGTGAGGGGGAGGGTTAGCCTGGTGACAGGGGGAGGAGGGGGATTATTTTTGTGAGGGGGGTTAGCCTGGTTATAGGGGGAGGAGGGGGATTTGCCTGGTGACAGGAGGAGAATGGGAGGATTAGCCTGGTGAGTGGGGGCAGGTTAGCCTGGTGACAGGGTGAGGAGGGTGGATTAGGCTGGTGAGGAGGGGAGGTAGCCTGGTGACAGGGGTAGGAGGGGGGGGGGGGTTAGGCTGGTGAGGTGAGGGGTAGCCTGGTGACAGGGGAAGGAGGGGGGGTTAGGCTGGTGAGGAGGGGGGTAGTCTGGTGACAGGGGAATTAGTCTAGTCTTGGGGGGGTATTAGCCTGGTCTGGGGAGGGGGGGGGGGGATTAGCCTGGTGACAGGGGGAGGAGAGGGGATTAGTCTGGTCAGGGAGGGGAGGGGGCGCAGGAGGAACTTTCACTTGTGCTGCTGGTGCTACATATTGCAGGGCTTTGGGTTACGTAATTTACACTGTATATGAAAGTACCTGTCCCTTGCAGATGGCGGCTCCAGTAATGCTATAATAGGAGGCTCCGGGGTTTTTGACTTACTTGAACCGGACACAGTGAGGGGGACACCCGGCATTCCACGGCCGCCAATCACTGTACAGTCGTGGACGGCCCGTCTGGCATCTAGAGGAAGCCGCGTCTGAGATGAGAACATCGCGGGAGCCGCCTGAGCCGGGAATGCAGCAAGGGCTTCTGGAGTCGTGGTGCAGGCTGTACGCGGTGTAATGGTAAAGTCTGCCCTGTCCGCTCCCACTCATCCCCACTGCGGAGATGCCGCCAGCAGCAGCAACAGCAGTGCAGTGCTGGGTCCTAGTGCCGCTGGCTAGATCATCTTGCCCTGCAGCCGGCAGTAAATAGAGGTGCTGGTGGGACGGCTCTGCACTGCAGCTGTGCTCACCACACCGCAGCGTCACTGGCAATGTGCTGTAGCAGGAATTTTTTTTTCCTGTTTACAGCAGCACAGCAGTATGCAGTTGCTGTGGGCCTATTTTGAAGGTATATCTGGAGCTGCAGCTCCATCAGCCCCATTGTTAATCCGGCCCTGCTTACAGCGCATCCAGAAAGTATCCACAGCGCTTCACTTTTTTCACATTTTGTTATGTTACAGCCTTATTTCAAACTGGAATAAATTAATTTTTCCCCACAAAATTCTACACACAATACCCCATAATGACAACGTGAAAAAAGTTTTGTTTTTTTTAGACTTTTGCAAATTTATTAAAAATAAAAAACGGAGAAATCACATGTACATATAAGTCTTTTTAAGTATGATGCCACAAGCTTGGCACACCTATCTTAGGGCAGTTTCACCCATTCCTCTTTGCAGCACCTGTCAAGCTCCATCAGGTTGGATAGGAAGCGTCCGGTGCACAGCCATTTTCAGATCTCCCCAGAGATGTTCAATCGGCTTCAAGTCTGGGCTCTGGCTGGGCCACTCAAAGACATTCACAGAGTTGTCCTGAAGCCACGCTTTTGATAACTTGGCTGTGTGCTTAGGGTCACTGTCCTGCTGAAAGATGAACCGTTGCCTCAGTCTGAGGTCAAGAGTGCTCTGGAGCAGGTTTTCATCCAGGTTGTCTCTGTACATTGCTGCATTCATCTTTCCCTCTATCCTGATTAGTCTCCCAGTTCCTGCCACTGAAAAACATCCCCACAGCATGATGCTGCCACCACCATGATTCATTGTAAGGATGGTATTGGCCTGGTGAGTGGTGCCTGGTTTCCTCCAAACATGACGCCTGGTATTCACGCCAAAGAGTTCAATCTTTGTCTCATCAGACCAGGGAATTTTGTTTCTCATGGTCTGAGAGTCCTTCAGGTGCATTTTGGCAAACTCCAGGCAGGCTGCCATATGCTTTTTACTAAGGAGTGGCTTTCGTCTGGCCACTCTACCATACAGAGAAGAGATCTTTTGCTGTGCCTGTGTTTATCAATAATTAACTAATCAATCTAAATAAAATGAACCTGGAACTGATAGTGTAGGAGCACGTTCGCCACTATAAGGAGTTGTGCGATACTCCTATGAACATAACCAGCTAGAGAAATTAATAGAAGCGCTCATGAAATCCACACACCATAATTTCACAGGTTCTGTAACAACCAAAGAGTCAAATGAATTTGTAAAAAGTATATGTATTTAATATTCACAATAATCTAATAAGAATACCATTTAGTAAAGACAATTCATAGGTAATATTGATCGTAGCTTTCTAGTTTGCCACATACATGAATTTAAAAACACATGAATTATCTAAGCTATTGCAATTGTTGTTTGTAACGTTAGAACTTCACTGAACTGGCTGATTGAAAGTTCAAATGTAACAATGTGTTACAATCCTTGGGAAACACTGTTGCCACAGCTGCTGAATGTGATTGCTGAGTAAGACACAGTTACTGCACGTTTGAGAAGTGAACTTCAATGCAGATTAACGGCATATGTTGGTTGTATACGAAAGAAATTACCTCTCCATATGGGCTGGTGGACCCGAGCATCCCCGGGTGAGTCCAGAACTTGCCCAGTAGATTGTGAAGCTGGAGGGTACGTGGCGTGTCTGGATGTGTAAACCAACCGCTGAGTTGAGCTCAATTGACCTGCTGATATTCACCTGGTATATGCCGTGTAGACAAGTGCGGAAGGCAGGCGTGAGGCTGCTGGACAAGACACCGCCACAGACATCCGGCTGCACTGGAAAGCCTCCTCCCAGACTACCTGGACGTGCACCGTCCGCCGGTGGTCAGCGGGATGGAGGATGCTGAGGCCGGTCGCAGCTGCCGCACAGAGCCCACGGCTCGATTCCGAGCCAGATGGTAGCCGCCCGTCACTGCCGCGGGTAAATTTCAGGTGGAGTAGCTGTGTCCTGGAAGATGCAGGTGTTCAGTGAAAGAAAGGGGGAGGAGTCCTGACGCGTTTCGTCACGTGACCCGTGACTTTTTCAAAGATGACTCCTGTTTCCAAAGTGTGTGTTATTTAAAGGGCTCTTAATTGAGCCTACACATATGTAATTAATCAATTTGATGATGCACCAATAATTGCACAAACACTTATACATAGCATATTTGGTTGTTTGAATAATGATTATGTCTAAGAACATAATGAGAACATTTATAATAGAAAGGTGGAATTATCTTTCCACACATACATGCTTGAGAAATCCTTAAATAAAATAAAATATAATGAAATAAAATAAAATAAAATATATTATACTAAAGGGCAATGGCGGAGCTAACGAATGAATACATAAATAAACTATCATAGACAGAAAGGATGGGAATGATATAGTGTGTTGCAATACCTATCCCAGCTCTAATTGTCAATGCACGATGTAATTACTAAAAACGTTTATATATGTTAAAGATTTTGGAGACTTTTATAAAAACTGGAGACTTTTGTATATAATGGAGAATCCAAAATGATGAAATATATGTATATATAGAAACAATTTATCAGGAATATATCAATAGCAATTGTTTGCATATTGCATATCAAGAAAAAAATAAAAAATATAAAAAATAATAATAAAAAATAAAAAATAAAATAAAAAAATATATAAAAAAATATATATATAATAATATTAATAATATGTCTAAAACATGTATATATATATATATATATAATAAACCATTGTTGGTTAGTAACTGGTGAAATAATGTTATAGAATGCAGTTCAATGATAATAATGATAAATATAGAAAACATAAAAATAATAATAATAATAATAATAATAATAATAATAATAATAACATTCCTCCTAAATCTAATGCTACTATAAAGGGCCCAAATTGGGACTCTGAAGAAATATCGCTGAAAACCCTGGAAAACAAATGCCCATATCAAGAATGTGGCCACTAAAAAACCATGATGATAGGGTTAAAAACCCTTTATATCATTTTGTTTACACAACAACAAATTGATTATTAACGTAAATTCAAAGGAGAAGGAAGAAAAAAAGTGATGTTCAAAAGATCACATCACCAGTCAATCTCGATACACTCGTTGAGGCCACCAGGAATAAGTGTCCTCAATCTGTGTATCCAGAAATTCTCCCTGCGGCAAAGCCTACCAAATCTGTCTCCACCTCTACGAGTGGGGCTGATTGTCTCAATGCCTATTAACTTTAAACCTTTAGGATCTCTATTATGAAAGTGTGAGAAATGCTTCGAGACTCCATGATTCAGGAAGCCCTTTATGATGTTGCGTCTATGTTCTAAAAAACGAACTTTTTTTTTGTGTCTGTGCGGCAGCTGCGACCGGCCTCAGCATCCTCCATCCCGCTGACCACCGGCGGACGGTGCACGTCCAGGTAGTCTGGGAGGAGGCTTTCCAGTGCAGCCGGATCTCTGTGGCGGTGTCTTGTCCAGCAGCCTCACGCCTGCCTTCCGCACTTGTCTACACGGCATATACCGGGTGAATATCAGCAGGTCAATTGAGCTCAACTCAGCGGTTGGTTTACAAATCCAGACACGCCACGTACCCTCCAGCTTCACAATCTACTGGGCAAGTTCTGGACTCACCCGGGGACGCTCGGGTCCACCAGCCCATATGGAGAGGTAATTTCTTTCATATACAACCAACATATGCCGTTAATCTGCATTGAAGTTCACTTCTCAAACGTGCAGTAACTGTGTCTTACTCAGGAATCACATTCAGCAGCTGTGGCAACAGTGTTTCCCAAGGATTGTAACACATTGTTACATTTGAACTTTCAATCAGCCAGTTCAGTGAAGTTCTAACGTTACAAACAACAATTGCAATAGCTTAGATAATTCATGTGTTTTTAAATTCATGTATGTGGCAAACTAGAAAGCTACGATCAATATTACCTATGAATTGTCTTTACTAAATGGTATTCTTATTAGATTATTGTGAATATTAAATACATATACTTTTTACAAATTCATTTGACTCTTTGGTTGTTACAGAACCTGTGAAATTATGGTGTGTGGATTTCATGAGCGCTTCTATTAATTTCTCTAGCACTCTACCATACAGGCCTAGTTGGTGGATTGCTGCAGAGATGGTTGTCCTTCGGGAAAGTTCTTCTCTCTCCATAGAGGAAAGCTGTAGCTCTGGCAGAGTGACCATTGGGTTCTTGGTCACCTCCCTAACTAGGGCCCTTCTCCCCCGATCGCTCAGTTTAGACGGCCGGCCAGCTCTAGGAAGAGTCCTGGTGGTTCCGAACTTCTTCCATTTACAGATGATGGAGGCCACTGTGCTCATTGGGACCTTCAAAGCAGCAGATATTTTTCTGTACCCTTCCCTAGATTTGTGCCTCGAGACAATCCTGTCTCGGAGGTCTACAGACAATTCCTTTGACTTCATGCTTGGTTTGTGCTCAGACATGCACTGTCAGGTGTGGGACCTTATATTGACAAGTGTGTGCCTTTCCAAATTATGTCCAATCAACTGAGTTTACTAAGCTGTAGGAACATCTCAAGGATGATCAGTGGAAACAGGATGCACCTACGCTCAATTTTGAGCTTCATGGCAAAGGCTGTGATTACTTATGTACTGTACATGTGATTTCTTAGCTTTTTATTTTTAATCATTTTGAAAAAAATCTAAAAAAAAACTTTTTTTACATTGTCACTATGGGGTATTGTGTGTAGAATTTTGAGGGGGAAAAAAAGAATGTATTCCAGTTTGGAATTAGGCTGTAACATAGCAAAATGTGGAAAAAGTGAAGCGCTGTGAATACTTTCCAGATGCACTGTATCTGTCATGTATCAAAGGCCTATTTCCCTATATATTTTAAGCTTATTACCAGGGCACACTTACCTCTGTGTCTTTTTTTACTCAGTCTTGTTTTATTACTGTTTTGTTCCCTATTGTAAATGGCATTGGCAAATGCTAGCACTATTTAAGTAAATAATGTGGCAACCACATTACAGATACAGTGGTATATCTGTAATGCATACCTCCCAACATGGGAGGAGGAACACAAAATTAGGGGGCGTAGCCTCGTGGGAAGTGCCGCAATTGCGGGCCACACGTTCGTTTTCTCCACTGCGGGTGGCATCCCGAGCACTCTGTGAACTGCAGGCATGAATAGGTGCTGTGTGCCAGGGACGTGCAGTCAGCTAAATGGCTCAGGAGGCACTGGCTATCACCAGAGCCAGATTTAAATGCAATATATGAGCCAAAGGGTACATGTGGTCATTATAGACAGGTGCAGCAGTATAAACTTCTGGAAATTTGGTGAGTTTTAACCTGAGAAGTGCGGAAAAGGTCAGCAGGTGAGGCACTGCCTCACCTGCCATAGACTTTTTACTCCAGAGTTTTGGCTATAAAAATTATCAGAATAATGCAAAGAAGATATTTTAAACATATTCTTTGCATTTTTCATATACCATATACAGTACAATCAAAACTCTGGTACAAACGTTAGTATGACAGAATAGGCTCTGCCTCACCAGCCTCACCCCACTGCACAGGTACCACAGTATAAACTTCTGGAAATTTGGTGAGTTTTGATCAGAGATGAGCGGAAAATACTTTTTACTCCAGAGTTTTGGCTATAAAAATTATTAGAATAATGCAAAGAAGATATTTTAAACATATTTGTATTTTTTATATACCGTATATACTCTAGTATAAGACAACTTTTTCAGCACTTTTTTTTGTGCTGAAAAAGCCCCCTCGGCTTATAGTCGAGTCACTGCAGGAAGGGAGTGGGGACACGGAGGGCAGTGCAGTGCAGTGGGAAGGAGGGACACGGAGGGCACAGCGCGCGCCTCTCTTGTGTCCCTCCTGCGTCTCCGGCGGCAGTGGCGGGTCTATTAAAGGAAGTACCCGTTTGTAAGCTCTGATTGGCTCACGAACCGGCACTTCATTTAACAGACCCGCTGCGGCCGCCGGAGATGCAGGAGGAACACAGGAGAGGCGTGCGCTGTGCCCTCCGTGTCCTTCCTTCACAAGACAGCGCGGGAGCGGCGGAAGGTAAGTAACTGGCACTGGGGGAGCATATTTGGCACTTGGGGGGGCACATATCTGGCACTGAGGGGGCATATCTAGCACTATGAGGGCATATCTGGCACTAAGGGGGCATATCTGGCACTATGAGGGGGCATATCTGGCACTATGAGGGCATATCTGGCACTGAGGGGCATATCTGGCACTGAGGGGGCATATCTGGCACTATAAGGGGCCATATCTGGCACTATGAGGGGGCATATCAGGCACTATGAGGGCAATCTGGCACTGAGGGGGCGCATCTGGCACTATGAAGGCATATCTGGCACTATGAGGGGGCATATCTGGCACTATGAGGGGGCATATCTGGCACTATGAGGGCATATCTGGCACTGAGGGGGCATATCTGGCACTATGAGGGGGGCATATCTGGAACTATGAGGGAGGCATATCTGGCACTGTGGGGGGCATATCTGGCAGTGTGAGGGCATATCTGGCACTGTGGGGGCATATCTGGTACTGTGGGGGCATATCTGGCAGTATGAGGGCTGTGTACGGCTAGAGCTGCATTTCTCACCCTAGGCTTATACTCGAGTCAATAAGTTTTCCCAGGTTTTTGTGGTAAAATTAGGTGCCTCGGCTTATATTTGGGTCAACTTATATTCGAGTATATACGGTACTTTATACAGTCAAAACTCTGGCACAAGCGTTAGTATGACAGGAAAGGTTCTGCCTCACCTGCCTCACTGCTGTGCACTTGCGTACGGGTGAGAGGGTTTCCAAACTGCCCCCCCCCCCCCCCACACACACACACACACACACACACACAGACACACACAGACACACACACACCGAGGGACACTGCGACCAACGGGTGGGACAGCGGGACAGTCCCAGAAAAATGGGACTGTCGCCAAAATCAGGACAGTTGGGAGGTATGATAATGGGTGCAGGTTATGTATGTCAAGTGAAGTCCATTCCGCTCGCCCTGCACCCATTGCACTGAAATTAGCATTGTGCCAGTGCTGCAGAAATCACTGTACATTTTGGTTCGGGCACCATTTTCCTCTGAGACATGGGCATGCACAGTGCCAGAGTCTTCTAGAACAAGAGAGCTGTCCCGGTATGGAAACAGCACACTGGGGGTAATTTTGAGTTGATCGCAGCAGCAACTTTGGCCCTCATTCCGAGTTGTTCGCTCGCTAGCTGCTTTTAGCAGCATTGCACACGCTAAGCCGCCACCCTCTGGGAGTGTATTTTAGCATAGCAGAATTGCGAACGAAAGATTAGCAGAATTACGAATAGAAAATTCTTAGCAGTTTCTGAGTAGCTCGAGACTTACCCCTACATTGCGATCAGTTCAGTCAGTTTCGTTCCTGGTTTGACGTCACAAACACACCCAGCGTTCGGCCAGACACTCCCCCGTTTCTCCAGCTACTCCCGCGTTTTTCCCTGAAACGCCTGCGTTTTTCCGCACACTCCCAGAAAACGGTCAGTTTCCGCCCAGAAACACCCACTTCCTGTCAATCACACTCCGATCAGCAGAACGATGAAAAAACTTTGTTACGCCGTGAGTAAAATACCTAACTTTTGTGTAAAATAACTAAGCGCATGCGCTATGCGAACCTTGCGCATGCGCAGTAAGCGCTTAATCGCAGTATAGCGAAAATCGGCAATGAGCGAACAACTCGGAATGACCCCCTTTGTTAGCAATTGGGCAAAACCATGCGGGGTAATTCCAAGTTGATCGCAGCAGGAAATTTTTTAGCAGTTGGGCAAAACCATGGCCCTCATTCCGAGTTGTTCGCTCGCTAGCTGCTTTTAGCAGCTTTACACACGCTAAGCCGCCGCCTACTGGGAGTGAATCTTAGCTTTGCAGAATTGCAAACGAAAGATTCGCATAATTGCGAATAGAAATTTCTTTGCAGTTTCTGAGTAGCTCGAGACTTACTCTGCCACTGCGATCAGTTCAGTCAGTTTCGTTCCTGATTTGACGTCACAAACACACCCAGCGTTCGCCCAGACACTCCCCCGTTTCTTCAGACACTCCCGCGTTTTTCCCAGAAACGCCAATGTTTTTCGCACACACCCATAGAATGGCCAGTTTCCGCCCAGAAACACCCACTTCCTGTCAATCACACTGCGATCACCAGAACGAAGAAATTTCTTCGTTAAGCCGTGAGTAAAATACCTTTCTTTTTGGCAAATTTACTTGGCGCAGACGCACTGCGAACATTGCGCATGCGCAGTTTGCGACAAATCGCTCCATTGCGAAAACCACTAACGAGCGAACAACTCGGAATGAGGGCCCATGTGCACTGCAGGGGAGGCAGATATAACATTTGCAGAGAGAGTTAGATTTGGGTGGGTTATATTGTTTCTGTGCAGGGTAAATACTGGCTGCTTTATTTTTACACTGCAATTTAGATTGCAGATTGAACTCACCACACCCAAATCTATCTCTCTCTGCACATGTTATATCTGCCCCCCCCTGCAGTGCACATGGGTGGTCATTCCGAGTTGTTCGCTCTGTAATTTTCTTCGCATCGCAGCGATTTTCCGCTAATTGCGCATGCGCAATGTTCGCACTGCGACTGCGCCAAGTAAATTTGCTATGCAGTTAGGTATTTTACTCACGGCATTACGAGGTTTTTTCATCGTTCTGGTGTTCGTAATGTGATTGACAGGAAGTGGGTGTTTCTGGGCGGAAACAGGCCGTTTTATGGGAGTGTTTGAAAAAACGCTACCGTTTCTGGGAAAAACGCGGGAGTGGCTGGAGAAACGGAGGAGTGTCTGGGCGAACGCTGGGTGTGTTTGTGACGTCAAACCAGGAACGACAAGCACTGAACTGATCGCACTGGAAGAGTAAGTCTCGAGCTACTCAGAAACTGCACAGAGAAGACTTTTCGCAATATTGCGAATCTTTCGTTCGCAATTTTGATAAGCTAAGATTCACTCCCAGTAGGCGGCGGCTTAGCGTGTGCAAAGCTGCTAAAAGCAGCTTGCGAGCGAACAACTCGGAATGAGGGCCATGGGAGTGAATCTTAGCTTTGCAGAATTGCGAACGAAAGATTAGCAGAATTGCGCATAGAAATTTCTTTGCAGTTTCTGAGTAGCTCGAGACTTACTCTGCCACTGCAATCAGTTCAGTCAGTTTCGTTCCTGATTTGACGTCACAAACACACCCAGCGTTCGCCCAGACACTCCCGCGTTTTTCCCAGAAACGCCAGTGTTTTTTCGCACACACCCATAAAACGGCGAGTTTCCGCCCAGAAACACCCACTTCCTGTCAATCACACTCCGATCACCAGAACGATGAAATTTCTTCGTTAAGCCGTGAGTAAAATACCAAACTTTTTTGCAAATTTACTTGGCGCAGGCGCACTGCGAACATTGCGCATGCGCAGTTTGCGACTAATCGCTCCATTGCGAAAAAATCTAACGAGCGAACAACTCGGAATGAGGGCCATGATTTTGCCCAACTGCTAACAAAATTGCTGCTGCGATCAACTCAGAATTAGGCCCACAGTCCACCACTTCTGATTCAGTAAAGATAGCAAATTCTGCTAATTTCGCAATTTCTGCTTGTCAGCAGAAATTAAAGAGGACTCCTGCCGGCGCAGCTTAGCTGTGGCTGCAGGAGTCCCTCCCCCATTTTACCTGTCGTGGCGGCTGCGTGTGACGTCACTCAGCCACCACGACCACTCCCCCGATACGCCCCACTGCCTACCGTTTGGGTCGTCCCGCCTCCGCAACGCTCCGTCTCCTCCCTGGAAATGGAGCGTTGCCGCCCCCCTCCCTTCCCGCCACCGCCTCTGCCTGATTGACAGGCAGAGGCGAATGTATTTTCTGCGGCCCCCCCGCAGAAAGTGTGGGCGCATGCGCAGTACGGGCGCTGTGCATGCTCCCGCGGGCCAACCGCAAAAATTCTGGTTGGATCGCGATTTGCGGTGAGTGATAAATGAGTGATAAATTTCACTGTGAGTGATAAATTGCACCAGCCAATCAGCTCCTAACTTCCATGTCACAGGCTGGGTTTGAAAAAATGACAGTTAGGAGCAGATTGACTGCTGCAATTTATCACTCACAGTGGAATTTATCACTAATTGATAAATAAGGGCATAAATGCTCTCTATATTTAAAATAGTCCTCTCTAAGGGGGTCATTCCGAGTTGTTCGCTCGTTGCCGATTTTTGCAACGGAGCGATTAAGGCAAAAATGTGCATGCGCATGGTACGCAGTGCGCATACGCTAAGTATTTTAGCACAAAACTTAGTAGATTTACTCACGTCCGAACTAAGAATTTTCATCGTTGAAGTGATCGGAGTGTGATTGACAGGAAGTGGGTGTTTCTGGGCGGAAACTGGACGTTTTCTGGGAGTGTGCGGAAAAACGCAGGCGTGTCAGGGAAAAACGCGGGAGTGTCTGGAGAAACGCGGGAGTGTCTGGCCGAACGCTGGGCGTGTGTGTGACGTCAAACCAGGAACGAAACGGCCTGAGCTGATCGCAATCTGTGAGTAGGTCTGGAGCTACTCAGAAACTGCTAAGAAATTTCTAATCGCAATTCTGCAAATCTTTCGTTCGCTATTCTGCTAAGCTAAGATACACTCCCAGAGGGCGGCGGCCTAGCGTTTGCAATGCTGCTAAAAGCAGCTAGCGAGCGAACAACTCGGAATAACCCCCTCTGTGCAGTGCAATCTAGGCATTGCTAAAAGGGTTGGTTTTTGGAGTAGAAAAGTGAGTTCTCAGTTTGATTCTGCAACGTTCCACACAGCTGGGGATTCTCAGAATACTTACTGTAAAAGGAGTCTGATTGTCATGTACACACCCGGCCACGCTGATTCTACAATGTGATGGGCCGCCACTGCTGTTTGGGGTCATACCTCACAAAAAAAAAAGAGCAAACTATTAAACAGTAGAACGGGTCTAGAGGCATGCACGGACCCCGGCACGTGTAAGCCAGAGTCTGTGCCTTCCCCTGCTACGTGACACAGCTCGCACATCTTGGCCTGTGCTATTGAAATGCAGACTCAGTGGACCTGTTCAGACAGAGCTGGGTCTTCCCTTTTCAGTTTCTGTTATGTAGCTGATAGCATTACAGAAGACATAATTATTGATTTATGGCAGCCTAGCTAAATCATTATTTGGCAGAGAAAAGAAGGATAAAGAGGGGGAAGGTTATAAAAGACAAAGCAGTAAAGAAAGAAGTGACAAAGATATTCCAGAGGGCGAGGGCGAGGATAATCAAAAAAATTAGGAAGGAATTAGACTCATTAGGTCTCCTGGGCAGTGACCCATTTAGCTAAAAAAATGATTGTTGATGTTAAGCTTAAGTTTACAATCTATTTTTAATTAGCAATTTTGTCATCTGTGACCAGAATTGTAGGGAATAAGGAAGGAGACGGAGCTGGGGGCTGACTGCACTAAACAATGAGGGATTCGCTTTCTTCCTTGGTACTCAGAAGTTGTATGTTTATACTCATAGGAACGTCAGAGTCTGGCACAGGATGTTACTGCACACGCTTACACGTGACTTCCCAACTGGGGACTCCTGACATTACAGCGCACTTGTGTCCTGCTCACTGGGGGAAAACCGCCTGTTCTCATGGGTTCATGGGAATGCAGTCTATCAGTTCTGGCACAGAGGATGTACTGTCCGTATGATGGCCGCCTCCACATTGTATAAGCCACAGGTACAATTTGCATCGTAGAGCCATAACTTTAAGGGCCCTATAGCAAAATTTTTAAGGGGCCCTAACTCAAGTGGTTCTACAGAGACACTTCTCTCCATGGGCGGGATGTACCAAGCAATTGCGGTACATCCTGCCTATTACCGTATTTGATACTAATCGCATATGTAATAACATATGTGACTGGTATCGTACACGGCAGCTCTCCTGATAACAGCTGCCCTTTGCAATAGCCTCCGGCCTCTGGGCTACTGGGTGTATGGCCCAGGAGTATGTCTGTGCATGCGCAGAAGGACGCAGTGGCAATGGATGCTGGGAGGGATCCGATCAAATCCTTCTGACAGCACCGTTGCGGAAAAAGACCAAAGGTTCCTATTGGCGTTACCCTTGGACGCTCCGGCGTCCAGGGCTTAGTGCATATGGGAAATGCGGTAAAACCAAGAGAATGGGCGTTTTACCACATTTTTTCCGTTAGAACATCCCACCCCATATCGTTTTATTCATTTCATGCCCCATAGTAGTGCCCTAGTTCCCATTATAACATGCAGTGCTCCCAATTCATATTAGGCTACATTATACTGGCCCCAGTTCACAATATGCCACATTCTAGTGCTGTCAAGCAATTATATGAGCTGGGTCTGGGGCCCCATAACCCTCTGGGGCCCATAGCAATGACACCCCCTGCACCTACTATAGGGACGTCTATGATTTCCAGGCATTTTACAGCAAAGCAGCAGAGTATAGGCAGGGTGTGGTATGAATTAACCACTTTGAATGTCAACATTCATTATGTTGACAGCATAATGCAAACATAGTGCGAGTGTCAACATAATGATGTCGGCATGTTCAGAATGTCGTCATTCACAGTGCCGATACTAACATAGGGCCTGCTTCAGAGAAGTATGCAAGTGATGTTGCCCACAACGGAGCGATTACCGACTGACAGCACATGTGCTGCGTTCGCATTGTGCATGCGTCACAGTGTCGCTGCAGACACACATGCAATGAGGACTCGCTTACAGGAAGTGACCGTATGGGGCTGTTACATGGAGTTAGTAGGAACTGCTTGTTAAAACGCAGGCATATCATGACCGTTTTCGGGGCATGTATCGGATGTGTGCTTTAATGTACAATAACATGGCGCCTGTGTGACTACTGCTGGGTCCAGTCTGCATAGCCATAGGTCTACCCTTCAGCCAGATGTTCCTTGTTTTTTTGTATAGGCTGCGTGTCACACCTGAGGGCTGAGGCTGACCTGGGGAAGCCTCAGGCGTAGGGGCTGATGCAGGCTTGGACTGGCCCACAAGGGTACAGTGGAAACCACCAGTGGGCCCTCCTGCCTGGGGGGCCCCCACCTCCTCTAGGAATCAGGTTCTAGACTATGCACTGGAATTACACATTATACATGTGTTACCTTATACTGGACTATGGTGTATTTTCTACATTGCTGTTATTGATCTGGTACATTATCATGCATGCAGAAGCTGAATTTACTGTATATATTTATGAAGGGGCCCAATCCTTGCACTCTCTAATGGTTAGTAAAATCAATAAGGTGGCAGACCACACCGCCTCTGCAGACTGGCCACACCCCTAACATAGGCCCCTACCACTGCATTCCCCCCGGTGGGCCCTACATGCCCCAGTCCGACACCAGGCTGACGTGTGCTTGAACCTGGGAGGCAGTATGGGATTCTTGGACATGCAGGGATTATTTAGCACCGATGCCCGAAGGCGTGACCAAGACAACAATGTAAAAGTTAAGTTGTTTATTAAGCACAGTTATGATTATACATCGGCAGTTAAGGAGAAATAGCAATGCTCAGTAATATGACGTTGTAGCACAGAAGTAGTAACACACGGGCAGATGTATTAACCTGGAGAAGGTATAAGAAAATGATAAACCAGTGATAAGTGCAAGGTGATAAGTGCACCAGTCAATCAGCTTCTAACTGTTAATTTACATATTGGAGCTAATTGGCTGGTGCGTTTATTACCTTGCACTTATCACTGGTTTACCGCTTCCTTGCGCCTTCTCCGGGTTAATACATCTGCCCCACAGTTCCTTAAATTCAGCGGTAATTAGAATGCTGTTGGGAGTGGTGTAAACACAATATGATAGTTTTGGAAGACCCGGAGATGGTACGTTCATAGGAGAGATGAGCGGGTTCGGATTCCTGAGATCAGAACCCTACCGAACCTCCCTACCCAAGTCCAGATCCGCGTCAGGCTCAAGTTTTCCCACCTGACTCGGAAACCCGAACGAGGCAAAACGTTATCATCCCGCTGTCGGATTTTCGCAGGATTTGGATTCCATATAAGGAGCCACGCGTCGTGGCCATTTTCACTCCAGTCTCGGAGAGTGTATTGAGAGGACGTGTCCTCAGTGTCTGTGTGGGCGGGAAAGTGGGTTGGCGAGTCTTGTGCTGTGTTGTGCTGCTCAGTCCAGTCCAGTGTAGTCAGTGTCTTATGCTGCATCAGTCCAGCCAGCAGTGTTGGTGTCCTCTGCTGCTATATGTCCCCAGTGCTGCTGGCTGCTGTATAAGTCCCTTGCAGTTTTGCTGTGTTGTCTTGCATCAGACCAGGGGTAGTATCTCTCTTGTGCAGCATCAGTCCAGTGAGCAGTCACAGTGGTGGTGTCCTCTGCTGCCATATATCCAGTGTAGCTGTATACTGTAAGTCCCTTTCAGTGGTGCTGTGTTGTCCTGCATCAGACCAGTGGTAGTGTCCTGGCCACCAGTCATTCCAGTGACGAGGCAGTCACAGTGGTATACGCTGCTGCTATATGTCCACTGCTGCCGTATAATAATAACAACAAAAACAACAAGTCCCTTACAGTATTGCTGTGTTGTGCTGCATCAGATCAGTGGTAGTGTCCTGGCCATCAGTCATTCCAGTGACGAGGCAGTCACAGTGGTATACGCTGCTGCTATATTTCCACTGCTGCCGTATAATAATAATAACAACAACAAGAAGTTCCTTACAGTGTTATGTTGTGCTGCATCAGACCAGTGGTAGTGTCCTGGCCATCAGTCATTCCAGTCATTCCTGTGCCGCATATTGTCTTATATAACTCCCAAAAAATACAAAAATTTGGAGGATTAAATAGGGAAAGATCAAGAACCACTTCCTCCTAGTGCTGAAGCTGCTGCCACTAGCCATGACAGTCATATATGATGAAATGCCATCAACGTCATCTGCCAAGGCCGATGCCCAATGTGATAGTAGAGGGCATGTAAAATCCAAAAAGCCAAAGTTCAGTAAAAAGAACCAAAAAAAAAACGTAAACTTGCCAATATGTCATTTACGACACGGAGTGGCAAGGAACGGCTGAGGCCCTGGCCTATGTTCATGGCTAGTGGTTCAGCTTCTCATGACGATGGAAGCCCTCATCCTCCCGCTAGAAAAATTAAAATAGTTAATCTGGAAAAAGCACAGAAAAAAACTGTGCGTTCTGAGATGGTATCACAAATCCCCAAGGAGAGTCCAAGTGTGTTGGCGGTTGCAATGCCTGACCTTCCCAACACTGGATGGGAAGAGGTGGCTCCTTCCACCATTTGCACGCCCCCTGCAAGTGCTGGAAGGAGCACTCACAGTCCAGTTCCTGATATTGAAATTGAAGATGTCACTGTTGAAGTACACCAGGATGAGGATATGGGAGTTGCTGGCGCTGAGGAGGAAGTTGACGATGAGGATTCTGATGGTGATGTGGTTTGTTTAAGTCAGGCACCGGGGGAGACACCTGTTGTCCGTGGGATGAAAAAGCCCATTGTGATGCCTGTGCAAAATTCCAAAAAAGCCACCTCTTCGGTGTGGAATTATTTCTCCACAAATCCGGACAACAGGTGTCAAGCTATCTGTTGCCTCTGTCAATCTGTAATAAGTAAAGGATGTTAACCACCTAGGAACATCCTCCCTTATACGTCGCCTGCAGCGCATTCATCATAAGTCAGTGTCAAGTTGTGAAACTTTGGGTAAGAGCGTAAGCAGTCCACTGACACCTAAATCCCTTCTTACTCCTGTACTCAAGCTCCTGCAAGCCACACCACCAACTCCCTCAACGTCAACTTACACCTCAGTCAGGAACGTCATTAGTCCTGCAGGCCATGTCACTGTCAAGACTGAGGAGTCCCCTCCTAACTGGGATTCCTCCGGAGGATCCTTGAGTGGTACGCCTGCTGTTGCTGCCACCGCTGCTGCTGTTGTTGCTGCTGGGAGTCGATCGTCATCCCAGAGGGGAAGTCGGAAGACCACTTGTACTACTTCCAGTAAGCAATTGACCGTCCAACAGTCCTTTGTGAGGAAGATGAAATATGACAGCAGTCATCCTTTTGCAAAGCGGATAACTGAGGCCTTGACAGCTAGGTTGGTGTTAGACGTGCGTCCGGTATGTGCCATTAGTTCAGTGGGACTTCGAGAATTGTTTGAGGTACTGTGTACCCGGTCTCAAATTCCATATAGGTTCCACTTCTCTAGGCAAGCGATACCAAGAATGTACACAGACATCAGAAAAAGAGTCACCGGTGTCCTACAAAATGCGGTTGTATCCAGTGTCCACTTAACCACGGACATGTGAACAAGTGGAACAGGGCAGACTAAGGACTATATGACTGTGACAGCCCACTGGGTAGATGTATTGCCTCCCGCAGCAACAACAGCAGCGGCAAAAGTAGCAGCATATCGCAAACGCCAACTTGTTCCTAGGCAGGCTACACTATGTATCACCGCTTTCCGTAAGGGGCACACAGCTGACAACCTCTTACGGAAACTGAGGAACATCATTGCAGAATGGCTTACCCCAATTGGACTCTCCTGGGGATTTGTGATATCGGACAACGCCACCAATATTGTGTGTGCATTACATCTGGGCAAATTCCAACATATCCCATGTTTTGCACATACAATTAATTTGGTGGTGCAGAATTTTTTTTAAAATGACAAGGGTCTGCAGGAGATGCTGTCGGTGGCCCGAAGAATTGCGGGCCACTTTCGGCATTCTGCCACTGCATGCCAAAGACTGGAGCGCCAGCAAACACTCCTGAACCTGCCCTGCTATCAACTGAAGCAAGAGGTGGTAACGAGGTGAAATTCAACACTCTATATGCTTCAGAGGATGGAGGAGCAGCAAAAGGCCATTCAAGCCTATACATCCACCTACGATATAGGCAAAGGAGGGGTAATGCACCTGACTCAAGTGCAGTGGAGAATGATTTCCGTCTTGTGCAAGGTTCTCCAACCCTTCGAACTTGCCACACGTGAAGTCAGTTCAGACACTGCCAGCCTGAGTCAGGTCATTCCCCTCATCAGGCTTTTGCAGAAGAAGCTGGAGAGATTGAAGGAGGAGCTAAAACAGAGCGATTCCGCTAGGCATGTTGGACTTGTGGATGAAGCCCTTAATTCGCTTTACCAGGATTCACGAGTGGTCAATCTGTTGAAATCAGAGCACTACATTTTGGCCACCGTGCTCGATCCTAGGTTTAAAACCTACGTTGGATCTCTCTTTCCGGCAGACACAAGTCTGCAGAGGTTAAAAGACCTGCTGGTGAGAAAATTGTCAAGTCAAGAGGAACGTGACCCGTCAACAGCTCCTCCTTCACATTCTCCCGCAACTGGGGCTGCGAGGAAAAGGCTCAGAATTCCGAGCCCACCCGCTGGCGATGATGCAAGGCAGTCTGGAGCGAGTGCTGGTCCGGACTGAAGGACCTGCCAATGATAACTGACATGTCTACTGTCACTGCATATGATTCTGTCACCATTGAAAGAATGGTGGAGGATTATATGAGTGATAGCATCCAAGTAGGCATGTCAGACAGTCCGTATGTGCACTGGCAGGAAATAGAGGCAATTTGGATGCCCTTGCACAAACTGGCTATATTTTACCTAAGTTGCCCCCCCTGTGTACTCCGAAAGAGTGTTTAGTGCAGCCGGTAACCTTGTCAGCGATCGGCGTAGGAGGTTACTTCCACTAAATGTGGAGAAGATGATGTTCATCGAAATGAATTATAAATTCCTCCGGGAAGACCTTTACCAGCAATTGCCACCAGAAAGTACACAGGAACCTGTGATGGTGGATTCCAGTGGGGACGAATTAATACTCTGTGAGGAGGAGGATGTACACAGTGAAAGGGGTGAGGAATCGGCGGATGAGAATGAGGTCGACATCTTACATCTGTAGAGCCTGTCACAACTGAGGGTTTTGGCTGACAGGAGAAAGCCTCAGTTGTAGGGGCTGAGAGGAACTTAAACCGGGGAGGTTTAATCAGACCCCTGGACATGTAAGTGTTAAAAGGAAACCCGAAGGTGTGACCATGACAACCAGGTAAAAGTCAAAATAAAAGTTTATTAACAGACTCCGTGTAAACAAACAGCATTCAAGGTAAATAATGGCAATGATAAATAATATGATTCCTGGAGCACTCTGATCATGAAATGGTTACACAGGATACTGGTAGGTAAGAACAGCTGTTACAGTCCTTAGATGGAATAACCTTACCAGGCCTGGCTGTAGTAGTGAAGATATCCAAGGAACATGCCAGTAGATGGAACAGATGAAGTTGGTAACTTGAATCAGCTGTTGTAATTGCTGGATGGAACCAGCCAGGTGGTAAGACACGGAGTGGATGTGGAATGGAATCAGCCAGATGATAAAGTCACTGAATGAATGCTGGGTGGAAGCAGCCAGGTGATGAAACACGGAGTGAATATAGTAAGATGCTAGGGAGCGTGGAAACAGAGGAATTGAAGGATGATTACCGGTGGTAGTGGATACTGCTGGAAGCAGATGAAATAGCTGGAAGCTGGAAACTGGATCAGCCACGGAGGACTGCAGAGTCAGGCTGCACCGCAGGATGGTAGGCAGGTGCGGGTCTCTTTGGTGGATGCTGGAGACAGGAGCTGGAACCTGGAAACACAACCACAGGAGAGAGACTGGAACAAGGTATGACAAACAAAGCACTGACGATTTCCTGGCCCAGGCACAGGATACTTATACCTGCAGCAATGCAGGCATTGGCTGGGCAATTATGCAGATTTCCAGAGGCAGTGGATTGGAGGAACTGAGACATGTGATTAGATCCAACATGGCTGCGCCCATGTTAGAACTTGGAGGGAAAACTGGCTTGGGAAACCATGTGGAAACATAACTGTAATGGCGGCGCCGGCCACAGAGGACAGGAGACGCCAGGCTGACAAATGTATGCTGATACTCGTGGATGACAACGGAGGCCGCGGCAGGCATGGAACACCACACTGACAACCTGCACCTATAACACAGGAGCGGCGGCGGAGGCCGCGGAGAACGGGAGACGCCATGCAGGATTCAAACATGGCGCCGCTGTGACAGCATCTCAGCGTGACAGGAGGGATGTGCAGTATGTGGACACAGATGAGATCCGGTCTTGGAACGCTGAGCGAGCCTCAGGAGACATCTGAAAGGCAGGTAATGGCATCCAGATACCCGGATCATGACATCACCCCCCCCCCCCCTTTAGGAGTGGCCCCAGGACACTTCTTAGGCTTTAGAGGAAACTTCGAGTGGAAATTCCGGACCAAGGCAGGAGCATGGACATCAGACGCATTGGTCCAAGAGCGTTCTTCAGGACCATAGCCCTTCCAGTCAATAAGATACTGCAACTGACCGTAACGGAAACGTGAGTCCAGAATCTTGGCCACCTCATACTCGACTCCCCGTGGAGTCTGAACTTTAGGAGCTGGAGAAAGTGCAGAATGAAACCGATTCAGGATCAGCGGTTTCAACAAGGAAACATGGAATGTCCTGGGTATTTTTAAGAAGGGAGGTAACTGGAGTCTGTAAGCAACAGGATTGATGACTTGTTCAATTTTAAAAGGACCGATGTAACAAGGAGCAAATTTCATGCTTGGAACTCTCAACCTCAAATTCTTCGTGGACAACCATACTCGATCACCCACCTTGAGAGCAGGAACCGCTCTACGCTTCCTATCGGCAAACTTCTTGTACCTAAATGAGGCTTTAAGCAGGGCTGCGCGGACATTCTTCCAGTTGTTTGAAAACTGACGCAAGGTGACATCCACTGCTGGAACAGAAGTTGCTGGAAGCGGTTGGAATTCTGGAACCTTAGGGTGAAATCCATAGTTGATGAAGAATGGTGTTGAGGAGGATGAGGAATGTTATTGATTGTTGTGGCTAAACTCGGCCCAAGGAAGGAATTGAACCCAGTCATCTTGGGAGGAAGACACGTAAATGCGGAGGAAGGCCTCCAAGTCCTGATTCACCCTCTCGGTTTGACCATTGGTCTGAGGATGGTAAGCTGTAGAAAACTTTAACTTGACTTGGAGGGCTTGACACAAACTTCGCCAAAATTTGGCTACAAATTGTACTCCACGATCGGAGATGATCTCTTCAGGGAGACCGTGAAGTCGGAAGATCTCTTGGATAAACACTTGAGCCAACTTGGAAGCTGACGGAAGACCGGTAAGGGGTATGAAATGTGCCATGGTCAACTACCACCCAGATGGTATTAAACTTGTTGCATATAGGCAGATCTGTGACAAAGTCCATCGACAAATGGGTCCACGGTCGACTGGGAACAGATAATGGAACCAGTTGCCCCGCAGGCGACTGGTGGGGGACTTTGTGTTGGGCACACTTTGGGCAAGAGGCAATAAACTCCTTGACGTCCTTCTTCAGAGTTGGCCACCAGTAGGACCTAGAGATAAACACGAGGGTTTTCTGAATGCCTGTATGTCCGGCAAAACGGGAAGCATGGGCCCAATGCATGAGCTTCTTCCTCAACACCGGCTTCACAAAACTTTTCCCTGGTGGGGGCGTAGAGTCCATCCCTACCGTGGAGAATGCCAACGGATTAATAATAGGATGCTTGTCTGAAGACTCTGACTCGTTTTCTTGCTCCCAAGAGCGGGAAAGGGCATCGGCCTTGCGATTCTGAGAGCCCGGACAGAACTGGAGCTTAAAGTCGAACCTGGAAAAGAAAAGTGCCCATCTTGCCTGACGAGGGTTAAGACATTGTCCGCCTTTCAGGTATAAAAGATTCTTGTGGTCGGTAAGTATCGTGATTGAATAAGAAGCTCCTTCCAACAGATATCTCCATTCCTCTAGAGCGATTTTGATGGCTAGCAACTCCTGGTCGCCAATGGCATAGTCGCGCTCAGCTGGGGAGAACTTCCGGGAGAAGAAACTGCAAGGATGTAGATGGCCATCTTTAGCCCTCTGAGATAACACCGCTCCTACTCCAACGGAGGAGGCATCCACCTCTAAGATGAAAGGAGAGTCGGTGTCGGGCTGTTTCAGAACTGGTGCAGAGATGAAACGTTGTTTTAGAAGATGAAAAGCTTACGTAGCTTCTTCAGACCACTTGGACGGGTTAGCACCCTCCTTGGTTAATGCAGTGATAGGCGCCAAAATGGTGGAAAAGTCTCGTATGAACTTTCTGTAATAATTGGTGAACCCTAAGAACCTCTGGACCCCTTTGAGGGTTAAGGGTATCGACCAATTCTGGATTGCTTGTAGTTTCTCAGGATCCATCTCTAGTCCGGAACCGGACACAATGTAACCTAGAAACGGAATGGATTTAACTTCAAAGACACATTTCTCCAATTTGCAATAGAGATGATTGACACGGAGACGGGACAGAACCTCCTTTACCCAGAAATGATGTTCCTCTAGATTATTGGCAAAGATGAGGATATCATCTAAATAAACTACGACATGGCGGTATAAGATGTCTCTGAAGATCTCATTCACGAAATGCTGGAAGACAGCTGGAGCATTGCTCAATCCGAAGGACATGATGAGGTACTCATAATGTCCATCACGGGTGTTAAAGGCGGTCTTCCACTCGTCACCCTCACTGATCCGGATGAGATTGTAGGCACCCCTCAAATCCAACTTTGTAAAGATGGTTGCTCCGCTGACTCTATCGAAGAGCTCTGTAATCAAAGGTAAAGGATACCAGTTCTTGACGGTAATGTCGTTCAGACCTCTGTAATCGATGCACGGTCGCAGACCACCGTCTTTCTTCTTAACGAAGAAGAAGCCTGCGCCAGCTGGAGAAGAAGAAGGTCGGATAAAACCTTTCGCCAGGTTCTCTTTGATGTACTCCTCCATGGAGTGCGTCTCAGGCAGAGACAACGGGTAAGTTTGGCCTCGAGGTGGAACCTTCCCTGGAATGAGATCAATTGGGCAGTCCCATTCTCTATGAGGAGGAAGGATATCAGCAGAAGCTTTACTGAACACGTCCGTGTAGTCTTGATATGGAGGAGGTGGAACATCAGACGACCTGGGGAAAGAAGAACAAACAGGAAGCACTTTGAACAAACAAGTCTTTGCACAAGAGGGATCCCATGCTAGTATTTGCGTAGTCGTCCAGTCAATTGACGGATTGTGGAGACGGAGCCATGGAAGGCCCAAAACCACTGGATGTGTGGCTCTTGGAATCACTAGGAAGGAAATAAATTCTGCATGAAGAACTCCCACTCTCAGACGAACTGGTAGAGTCCTTAGAGAAATAACTGCGTCAAAAATCTTGCTGCCATCTACTGCAGTTAAGGAGATGGACGAAGGAAGTCTCTCGGTGGGTAGGGCCACCGTTTAACATAAGCTTCGGTTATGAAATTCCCAGCTGCTCCGGAATCAAGGAGGGCAATGACGTTCCTGTAACGTTGAGCAATTTGGAGCGAGACTGGGAGATTACAATCATGAGGAGATGGAGAGGAGATCATTACTCCTAGCTGGCCCTCTCCTTGGCGAGCTAGGATTTGGAGTTTCCCGGACGTTTGGGACAGGCATTGATAATGTGAGACGGAGCTGCACAATAGAGACAGAGAGACTCAGAGAGACGTCTTCGGCGCTCAGCGGGAGATAGACGGGAACGGCCAATTTGCATGGGCTCATCCTTGGATGGAGACGGTTGACGAAGAGGAGGAGCAGAAGATTTTGGATCAGACGATCTTCCTCGCTCGGTTGCTCTCTCTCTAAAACGTAGATCAACCTTCGTGCAAAGAGAAATTAGCTCATCCAACTTAGAGGGCAAGTCTCTGGTAGCTAACTCATCCTTGATGCGTTCTGATAAGCCATGCCAGAATGCAGCATACAGGGCCTCGTCGTTCCATGCCAGTTCAGATGCCAGGATTTTGAACTGTATGAGATACTGTCCCACAGTACGTGTTCCCTGGCGTAAACGGAGAATCTCAGATGAAGCAGAGGTTACCCGGCCTGGCTCGTCGAAGATGCGCCTGAATGTTGCCACAAAGTCCATATAGGAGGACAGCAGGGGATCAGACTTCTCCCATAAAGGTGTTGCCCAGTCAAGGGCTGAGCCGCTGAGAAGGGAAATGATATAGGCAATTTTAGTACGGTCACTGGGGAAATTGCCAGGCTGAAGCTCAAAGTGGATTTCGCATTGGTTAAGAAATCCCCTGCAGAACCTTGGAGATCCGTCAAACTTTGCTGGCGTTGGGAGATAAAGACGTGGAATGGAAATGGGTAAAGTGGGTGGGGTTACAGCTGGTGTCACTGTAGTGGACGCACCGGATGTGCCAGGTCCACGGAGGGTCGTTTGAATCCCATCCAGCCGCGTAGAGAGATCCTGGAGACAGCGGATGATGTGGCCTTGTGCAGCCTCCTGATGTTCGAGTCTGGCTGCCAGTTCTTGCATCGGCCTAGCCGCTTGATCCTGGTCTCCGGCTGGATTCATATGGTCAGTGCTTACTGTCACAACTGAGGGTTTTGGCTGACAGGAGAAAGCCTCAGTTGTAGGGGCTGAGAGGAACTTAAACTGGGGAGGTTTAATCAGACCCCTGGACATGTAAGTGTTAAAAGGAAACCCGAAGGTGTGACCATGACAACCAGGTAAAAGTCAAAATAAAAGTTTATTAACAGACTCCGTGTAAACAAACAGCATTCAAGGTAAATAATGGCAATGATAAATAACATGATTCCTGGAGCACTCTGACCATGAAATGGTTACACAGGATACTGGTAGGTAAGAACAGCTCTTACAGTCCTTAGATGGAATAACCTTACCAGGCCTGGCTGTAGTAGTGAAGATATCCAAGGAACATGCCAGTAGATGGAACAGATGAAGTTGGTAACTTGAATCAGCTGTTGTAATTGCTGGATGGAACCAGCCAGGTGGTAAGACACGGAGTGGATGCGGAATGGAATCAGCCAGATAATAAAGTCACTGAATGAATGCTGGGTGGAAGCAGCCAGGTGATGAAACACGGAGTGAATATAGTAAGATGCTAGGGAGCGTGGAAACAGAGGAATTGAAGGATGATTACCGGTGGTAGTGGATACTGCTGGAAGCAGATGAAATAGCTGGAAGCTGGAAACTGGATCAGCCACGGAGGACTGCAGAGTCAGGCTGCACCGCAGGATGGTAGGCAGGTGCGGGTCTCTTTAGTGGATGCTGGAGACAGGAGCTGGAACCTGGAAACACAACCACAGGAGAGAGACTGGAACAAGGTATGACAAACAAAGCACTGACCATTTCCTGGCCCAGGCACAGGATACTTATACCTGCAGCAATGCAGGCATTGGCTGGGCAATTATGCAGATTTCCAGAGGCAGTGGATTGGAGGAACTGAGACATGTGATTAGATCCAACATGGCTGCGCCCATTTTAGAACTTGGAGGGAAAACTGGCTTGGGAAACCATGTGGAAACATAACTGTAATGGCGGCGCCGGCCACAGAGGACAGGAGACGCCAGGCTGACAAATGTATGCTGATACTCGTGGATGACAACGGAGGCCGCGGCAGGCATGGAACACCACACTGACAACCTGCACCTATAACACAGGAGCGGCGGCGGAGGCCGAGGGGAACGGGAGACGCCATGCAGGATTCAAACATGGTGCCGCTGTGACAGCATCTTAGCGTGACAGGAGGGATGTGCAGTATGTGGACACAGATGAGATCCGGTCTTGAAACGCTGAGCGAGCCTCAGGAGACATCTGAAAGGCAGGTAATGGCGTCCAGATACCCGGATCGTGACAGAGCCAGTTTGTGCAAGGAGAGATTGATTGCTTCTTTTTTGGTGGAGGCCCAAACTAACCAGTAATTTCAGCCACAATCGTGTGTGTGGCAGACCCTGTCGCTGAAATGATTGGTAAGTGTGCATGTCCTGTTTATACAACATAAGGGTGGGTGGGAGGGAGGGTGGGAGGGCCCAAGGACAATTCCATCTTGCACCTCTTTTTCTTCTTTGCATGATGTGCTGTTTGAGGACTATTTTTTTTAAGTGCCATCCTGTCTGTAATTGCAGTGCCACTCCTAGATGGGCCAGGTGTTTGTGCCGCACACTTGTGTCGCTTAGCTTGGCCATCCAGCTACCTCATTGCACCTCTTTTTCTTCTTTGCATCATGTGCTGTTTGGGGCCTATTTTTTAAATCTGCCATCCTGTCTGCCACTGCAGTGCCACTCCTAGATGGCCCAGGTGTTTGTGCTGCACACTTGCGTGGCTTAGCTTAGTCATACAGCTAGCTCATTGCACTTCTTTTTCTTCTTAGCATGATGTGCTGTTTGGGGTCTATTTTTTAAATCTGCCATCCTGTCTGCCACTGCAGTGCCACTCCTAGATGGGCCAGGTGTTTGTGCCGCAGACTTGTGTCACTTAGCTTGGCCATCCAGCTACCTAATTGCACCTCTTTGTTTTCTTTGCTTCATGTGCTGTTTGGGGACTAGTTTTTGAATAGTGCCATCTTGTCTGCAACTGCAGTGCCACTCCTAGATGGGCCAGGTGTTTGTGCCACACACTTGTGTCGCTTAGCTTAGTCATACAGCCACCTCGGTGCAACTTTTAGGCCTAAAAACAATATTGTGAGGTGTGAGGTGTTCAGAATAGACTGGAAATGAGTGGAAATGAATATTATTGAGGTTAATAATAATACAGTAGGAGCAAAATTACCCCCAAATTCTGTGATTTTAGCTGTTTTATGTTTTTTCAAAAATCATCCAGATCCAAAACCAAAACACGAAAGGGTGGTTTTGGCAAAACCAAGTCAAAACCAAAACACGAAAATGGAATTAGAACCAAAACCAAAACACAAAACACGAAAAGTGCCCGCCGCACATCTCTAGTTCATAGAACCAACAGCTAACCGCTGTATAGATGGAGTGAACTGATACTGACCAGCAGATGACATATTGGAGGCTGGGGATAACAATGAAACACTGAGATGAGGTGAGTACTGGTGAACTGCCGGGGATGCCTTGTGGAACCGGCCCACGTGGTGAAGGGTGCTACGGAACTCACCGATGATGCCAAAGTTCGATGTTAGGAGTACCAATGGTGAATAGCAGTTCGATGTTGGAACACCGCTGACAAATTAAGCGATACTGGAACACTGCTGATGTATAGAAGCGATACTGGAACTAGAGATGAGCGGGTTCGGTTCCTCGGAATCCGAACCCGCCCGAACTTCAGGTTTTTTTACACGGGTCCGAGCGACTCGGATCTTCCCGCCTTGCTCGGTTAACCCGAGCGCGCCCGAACGTCATCATCCCGCTGTCGGATTCTCGCGAGGCTCGGATTCTATCGCGAGACTCGGATTCTATATAAGGAGCCGCGCGTCGCCGCCATTTTCACACGTGCATTGAGATTGATAGGGAGAGGACGTGGCTGGCGTCCTCTCCGTTTATAGAGAAGAGAGTGAGACTAGAGTAGAGAGAGACACAGTATTTACTTTAGTAATTTTGGGGAGCATTAGGAGGAGTACTACTACTTGCTGAAGTGATAGTGTGACTGTATATCTGACTTGTGGGGGAGACAGTGGGGAGCAGTTAGAGTCTGAGAGCAGGAGTACATATTTTAACGTACAGTGCACACTTTTGCTGCCAGAGTGCCACACTGCCATTGTGACCACACTGACCACCAGTATATATTGTGATTGTCTGCTTAGGAGTACTACTTGCAAGTTGCTGATAGTGTGACCAGTGACCTGACCACCAGTTTAATTAATCACCACCAGTTTAATATATATATATATATATATATATATAATTGTATATAATATATATATAATTGTATACCACCTACCCGTGTTTTTTTTTTTTTCTTTCTTCTTGATACATACTACTATAGTAGCTTACTGTAGCAGTCTGCGGTGCTGCTGAGCTGACAGTGTCCAGCAGGTCCGTCATCAGTCATTACATAATAAATATATATACCTGTCCGGCTGCAGTACTAGTGATATTATATATATATATATTAATTTCATCTCATTATCATCCAGTCTATATTAGCAGCAGACACAGTACGGTAGTCCACGGCTGTAGCTACCTCTGTGTCGGCAGTCGCTCGTCCATCCATAATTGTATACCACCTACCCGTGGTTTTTTTTTTTTTTTCTTCTTGATACATACTACTATAGTAGCTTACTGTAGCAGTCTGCGGTGCTGCTGAGCTGACAGTGTCCAGCAGGTCCGTCATCAGTCATTACATAATAAATATATATACCTGTCCGGCTGCAGTACTAGTGATATTATATATATATATATTAATTTCATCTCATTATCATCCAGTCTATATTAGCAGCAGACACAGTACGGTAGTCCACGGCTGTAGCTACCTCTGTGTCGGCAGTCGCTCGTCCATCCATAATTGTATACCACCTACCCATGGTTTTTTTTTTCTTTCTTCTTGATACATACTACTATAGTAGCTTACTGTAGCAGTCTGCGGTGCTGCTGAGCTGACAGTGTCCAGCAGGTCCGTCATCAGTCATTACATAATAAATATATATACCTGTCCGGCTGCAGTACTAGTGATATTATATATATATATATATATATATATATATATATATATTAATTTCATCTCATTATCATCCAGTCTATATTAGCAGCAGACACAGTACGGTAGTCCACGGCTGTAGCTACCTCTGTGTCGGCAGTCGCTCGTCCATCCATAATTGTATACCACCTACCCGTGGGTTTTTTTTTTCTTTCTTCTTGATACATACTACTATAGTAGCTTACTGTAGCAGTCTGCGGTGCTGCTGAGCTGACAGTGTCCAGCAGGTCCGTCATCAGTCATTACATAATAAATATATATACCTGTCCGGCTGCAGTACTAGTGATATTATATATATATATATATTAATTTCATCTCATTATCATCCAGTCTATATTAGCAGCAGACACAGTACGGTAGTCCACGGCTGTAGCTACCTCTGTGTCGGCAGTCGCTCGTCCATCCATAATTGTATACCACCTACCCGTGGGTTTTTTTTTTCTTTCTTCTTGATACATACTACTATAGTAGCTTACTGTAGCAGTCTGCGGTGCTGCTGAGCTGACAGTGTCCAGCAGGTCCATCATCAGTCATTACATAATAAATATATATACCTGTCCGGCTGCAGTACTAGTGATATTATATATATATATATATTAATTTCATCTCATTATCATCCAGTCTATATTAGCAGCAGACACAGTACGGTAGTCCACGGCTGTAGCTACCTCTGTGTCGGCAGTCGCTCGTCCATCCATAAGTATACTAGTATCCATCCATCTCCATTGTTTACCTGAGGTGCCTTTTAGTTGTGCCTATTAAAATATGGAGAACAAAAATGTTGAGGTTCCAAAATTAGGGAAAGATCAAGATCCACTTCCACCTCGTGCTAAAGCTGCTGCCACTAGTCATGGCCGAGACGATGAAATGCCAGCAACGTCGTCTGCCAAGGCCGATGCCCAATGTCATAGTACAGAGCATGTAAAATCCAAAACACCAAATATCAGTAAAAAAAGGACTCCAAAATCTAAAATAAAATTGTCGGAGGAGAAGCGTAAACTTGCCAATATGCCATTTACCACACGGAGTGGCAAGGAACGGCTGAGGCCCTGGCCTATGTTCATGGCTAGTGGTTCAGCTTCACATGAGGATGGAAGCACTCAGCCTCTCGCTAGAAAAATGAAAAGACTCAAGCTGGCAAAAGCACCGCAAAGAACTGTGCGTTATTCGAAATCCCAAATCCACAAGGAGAGTCCAATTGTGTCGGTTGCGATGCCTGACCTTCCCAACACTGGACGTGAAGAGCATGCGCCTTCAACCATTTGCACGCCCCCTGCAAGTGCTGGAAGGAGCACCCGCAGTCCAGTTCCTGATAGTCAGATTGAAGATGGATATGGGTGTTGCTGGCGCTGGGGAGGAAATTGACAAGGAGGATTCTGATGGTGAGGTGGTTTGTTTAAGTCAGGCACCCGGGGAGACACCTGTTGTCCATGGGAGGAATAGGGCCGTTGACATGCCTGGTGAAAATACCAAAAAAATCAGCTCTTCGGTGTGGAAGTATTTCAACAGAAATGCGGACAACATTTGTCAAGCCGTGTGTTGCCTTTGTCAAGCTGTAATAAGTAGGGGTAAGGACGTTAACCACCTCGGAACATCCTCCCTTATACGTCACCTGCAGCGCATTCATAATAAGTCAGTGACAAGTTCAAAAACTTTGGGCGACAGCGGAAGCAGTCCACTGACCAGTAAATCCCTTCCTCTTGTAACCAAGCTCACGCAAACCACCCCACCAACTCCCTCAGTGTCAATTTCCTCCTTCCCCAGGAATGCCAATAGCCCTGCAGGCCATGTCACTGGCAATTCTGACGAGTCCTCTCCTGCCTGGGATTCCTCCGATGCATCCTTGCGTGTAACGCCTACTGCTGCTGGCGCTGCTGTTGTTGCTGCTGGGATTCGATGGTCATCCCAGAGGGGAAGTCGTAAGCCCACTTTTACTACTTCCACCAAGCAATTGACTGTCCAACAGTCCTTTGCGAGGAAGATGAAATATCACAGCAGTCATCCTGTTGCAAAGCGGATAACTGAGGCCTTGACAACTATGTTGGTGTTAGACGTGCGTCCGGTATCCGCCGTTAGTTCACAGGGAACTAGACAATTTCTTGAGGTAGTGTGCCCCCGTTACCAAATACCATCTAGGTTCCACTTCTCTAGGCAGGCGATACCGAGAATGTACACGGACGTAAGAAAAAGACTCACCAGTGTCCTAAAAAATGCAGTTGTACCCAATGTCCACTTAACCACGGACATGTGGACAAGTGGAGCAGGGCAGGGTCAGGACTATATGACTGTGACAGCCCGCTGGGTAGATGTATGGACTCCCGCCGCAAGAACAGCAGCGGCGGCACCAGTAGCAGCATCTCGCAAACGCCAACTCTTTCCTAGGCAGGCTACGCTTTGTATCACCGGTTTCCAGAATACGCACACAGCTGAAAACCTCTTACGGCAACTGAGGAAGATCATCGCGGAATGGCTTACCCCAATTGGACTCTCCTGTGGATTTGTGGCATCGGACAACGCCAGTAATATTGTGTGTGCATTAAATATGGGCAAATTCCAGCACGTCCCATGTTTTGCACATACCTTGAATTTGGTGGTGCAGAATTTTTTAAAAAACGACAGGGGCGTGCAAGAGATGCTGTCGGTGGCCAGAAGAATTGCGGGACACTTTCGGCGTACAGGCACCACGTACAGAAGACTGGAGCACCACCAAAAACGCCTGAACCTGCCCTGCCATCATCTGAAGCAAGAAGTGGTAACGAGGTGGAATTCAACCCTATATATGCTTCAGAGGTTGGAGGAGCAGCAAAAGGCCATTCAAGCCTATACAATTGAGCACGATATAGGAGGTGGAATGTACCTGTCTCAAGCGCAGTGGAGAATGATTTCAACGTTGTGCAAGGTTCTGCAACCTTTTGAACTTGCCACACGTGAAGTCAGTTCAGACACTGCCAGCCTGAGTCAGGTCATTCCCCTCATCAGGCTTCTGCAGAAGAAGCTGGAGGCATTGAAGGAGGAGCTAAAAGGGAGCGATTCCGCTAGGCATGTGGGACTTGTGGATGGAGCCCTTAATTCGCTTAACAAGGATTCACGGGTGGTCAATCTGTTGAAATCAGAGCACTACATTTTGGCCACCGTGCTCGATCCTAGATTTAAAACCTACCTTGGATCTCTCTTTCCGGCAGACACAAGTCTGCTGGGGTTCAAAGACCTGCTGGTGACAAAATTGTCAAGTCAAGCGGAACGGGACCTGTCAACATCTCCTCCTTCACATTCTCCCGCAACTGGGGGTGCGAGGAAAAGGCTCAGAATTCCGAGCCCACCCGCTGGCGGTGATGCAGGGCAGTCTGGAGCGACTGCTGATGCTGACATCTGGTCCGGACTGAAGGACCTGACAACGATTACGGACATGTCGTCTACTGTCACTGCATATGATTCTGTCACCATTGAAAGAATGGTGGAGGATTATATGAGTGACCGCATCCAAGTAGGCACGTCAGACAGTCCGTACTTATACTGGCAGGAAAAAGAGGCAATTTGGAGGCCCTTGCACAAACTGGCTTTATTCTACCTAAGTTGCCCTCCCACAAGTGTGTACTCCGAAAGAGTGTTTAGTGCCGCCGCTCACCTTGTCAGCAATCGGCGTACGAGGTTACTTCCAGAAAATGTGGAGAAGATGATGTTCATTAAAATGAATTATAATCAATTCCTCCGTGGAGACATTGACCAGCAGCAATTGCCTCCACAAAGTACACAGGGAGCTGAGATGGTGGATTCCAGTGGGGACGAATTGATAATCTGTGAGGAGCGGGATGTACACGGTGATATATCGGAGGATGATGATGAGGTGGACATCTTGCCTCTGTAGAGCCAGTTTGTGCAAGGAGAGATTAATTGCTTCTTTTTCGGTGGGGGTCCAAACCAACCCGTCATTTCAGTCACAGTCGTGTGGCAGACCCTGTCACTGAAATGATGGGTTGGTTAAAGTGTGCATGTCCTGTTTATACAACATAAGGGTGGGTGGGAGGGCCCAAGGACAATTCCATCTTGCACCTCTTTTTTCTTTCATTTTTATTTGCGTCATGTGCTGTTTGGGGAGTGTTTTTTGGAAGGGCCATCCTGCGTGACACTGCAGTGCCACTCCTAGATGGGCCAGGTGTTTGTGTCGGCCACTAGGGTCGCTTAGCTTACTCACACAGCTACCTCATTGCGCCTCTTTTTTTCTTCTTTGCGTCATGTGCTGTTTGGGGAGTGTTTTTTGGAAGGGCCATCCTGCGTGACACTGCAGTGCCACTCCTAGATGGGCCAGGTGTTTGTGTCGGCCACTAGGGTCGCTTAGCTTACTCACACAGCTACCTCATTGCGCCTCTTTTTTTCTTTGCGTCATGTGCTGTTTGGGGAGTGTTTTTTGGAAGGGCCATCCTGCGTGACACTGCAGTGCCACTCCTAGATGGGCCAGGTGTTTGTGTCGGCCACTAGGGTCGCTTATCTTACTCACACAGCTACCTCATTGCGCCTCTTTTTTTCTTTGCGTCATGTGCTGTTTGGGGAGTGTTTTTTGGAAGGGCCATCCTGCGTGACACTGCAGTGCCACTCCTAGATGGGCCAGGTGTTTGTGTCGGCCACTAGGGTCGCTTATCTTACTCACACAGCTACCTCATTGCGCCTCTTTTTTTCTTTGCGTCATGTGCTGTTTGGGGAGTGTTTTTTGGAAGGGCCATCCTGCGTGACACTGCAGTGCCACTCCTAGATGGGCCAGGTGTTTGTGTCGGCCACTAGGGTCGCTTATCTTACTCACACAGCTACCTCATTGCGCCTCTTTTTTTCTTTGCGTCATGTGCTGTTTGGGGAGTGTTTTTTGGAAGGGCCATCCTGCGTGACACTGCAGTGCCACTCCTAGATGGGCCAGGTGTTTGTGTCGGCCACTAGGGTCTTAGCTTAGTCATCCAGCGACCTCGGTGCAAATTTTAGGACTAAAAATAATATTGTGAGGTGTGAGGTATTCAGAATAGACTGAAAATGAGTGGAAATTATGGTTTTTGAGGTTAATAATACTTTGGGGTCAAAATGACCCCCAAATTCTATGATTTAAGCTGTTTTTTAGTGTTTTTTGAAAAAAACACCCGAATCCAAAACACACCCGAATCCGACAAAAAAAATTCGGTGAGGTTTTGCCAAAACGCGGTCGAACCCAAAACACGGCCGCGGAACCGAACCCAAAACCAAAACACAAAACCCGAAAAATTTCAAGTGCACATCTCTAACTGGAACACCGCAGATAGCTGGAGCCGGTGAAGGTACACTGCTGGTAACCAGAGACAATTTGGAAATACCGATGCAGGTATCTTTAAGTGGAGCAAGGTCACAGGAGCTGGAATACCTGAAGACAGCAAGCAGGAACAACCACGGACTGTAAAGACATCCAACACTGGGTTAGACAACCATAGCACTGACAACAGCATACCCTCCAACTGTACCTTTTTTTGGCAGCTACAGTGCCTTTTATTTATGGTCTGACTCTATACCCGTTTTTGGCTCTCCAAACTTCCATTGACAGTATAGGAAAATGCCCCCTTTACCTGTGGCCACGCCCCTTTTCTAATTTGTATCGATTTTTATGTGTAAAATGTTGGAGGGTATGCAACAGGGAGCCTTGGCTAAGGATACTTATACCTGCTGGGAAGCAGGTATTGGTTGAGCAATCAGGGAGGATTCAGAGTACAGAGGATTGGCTGTGGAGAGTCATGTGATTAGGCCAAACATGGCTGCGCCCATGTTTGGTTCTGGATGGAAAGTTAGTTTGTAATCAGCATGTGGAAATCTGTAGTAATGGCACCATCCACTGGGACAGGAGGAACATGCTGAATAGCCACCCTGACAGTGCTGCCGGGATCGTTGAGGGAAGACTGTGGAGATGCCGTGCAGCGCGCTGCACGCAAACAGTGCAGATGGAATTCAGGCTTGGAGCGCACGGACAGTCCCAGAAGGCATTTAGATGGTAAATAAGTGTGTTTAGTTACCCGGATCGTGACACTGCGCATGTGTACACAATTGCAAATGCAAATGCATTGGGATAACAATTCATAAAAAATCCTCCCCATATCCTGCAGGTGTGGAAAAGGCTGAACAATTACCAGAAGGGCTGAGAACTGATGGAAAAACAGTTCTCAACCACGTTTTTACAGTCACCAGAGGTCTCCCAGGGTAGGCAATCTTGGATATGGGGGGGATTTTTATGAATTGTTGTCCCAACACTGCTCTGTATATATTAATGTTTTATTGATAGATGTGTGATTAAATTGTTTTTACTGCACATGATGTGATTTTGCTCTTTCCACATGTGCTGTTTACCGCGACATGAGGATCACTTTTTGTGAGGATAACATCATTTGATCTAAGGGATGTATACTTATTTATTTGGATCCTTATTCTGTGGCGCCTAATGGAACTTTTATCTTTCACTATTTTCTAATTTCTATATGTTTTAAGGTGTTTTTGGGGAGACACTTGTTTTTGATACTTGTACCTATAGGATGCCTGGATTGCGCAGTTTTAATACATCACCAATATTTTCTATCTTACTAATTATCTATATCTAGAATATACCTTAACAGAAAATCAAGGCAACCCTTGTTTAGACTTTAGTCTATAAAAATCATAACGCTTTACCTGCTGGGTGCCACATTATGTAAAATAACTATGTATACCCCTTTCCCCTAATAATGTTGTTGCAGGTGTTTCAGAAGGCATTCTAAGTTTCCATAGCAAAGTAAAGTAAATGACATTCCTGGAAAAATACTAGTTTTCTACATTTAAAATTACAATTAGAGAAAACCAAGTGCATGAGATTAGACATATACAAGGGAGTTTTAGAAATAGAATGCAGTATTCTTTGTATTTGTTAGTTGAAGGTTTAGCAATAAATTGTATAGTACAATGAAATATAAAAAAAGCAAAAAAACAAAAGCGAAGAAACAAAAACACGTCCAGTGGATGATATTGCGGGAAATGTGACTGTACATACAATGCAAGACACTTGACACAGCGTTGGCCCATTCAGCAGAGTTGAGCAAAATATGAAAAACTGTTAAAATAATATTTGTCTAACGCAGCATTTGGCTGACAGCATCGGCCTTCATTGTCTCCCCGCCGTGCCACACAGCAACAGGATTTGGCAGTCTTTGTCCATTCGCTATTTATTCAGTGAAACACAGTTTTAATATACTGTACTGGGGGATATTCAGGTGCAGATGGATTTGCTATCACTGCTGCTTCGGCGGTTGTATGCATATTGATCACTGTTTCTGCACTGCGCATGCGTATAAGCCGCAGTGCGCACGCGCAGTGAGTGATTCGCGAGTGCTGCCACAGCAAAATTTTAGTGGCAAAGTGAGCGACAGGAAGTCAGCATTTGGGGGTGGTAACGGGGAGTGGTCATGTGAACGCAGGCGTGTCATGGCCATTCAGACGGCGTTTTATGGCATGCATATATTAGCAGCTGCGATCACACTTGCTACTGGAGAGGGCTGTGCTTCCCTGAAGAGCAGCTCAGCCTGCGCATCTTCAGAGGTACTCTGCGTGGTGACCCAATGTGTGATGATGTTAGCGATGTTTCTGCAATCATGCAGCGCCATATGCAAAGATACGATCACAGTGGGAATCCTTTTGCATGGGTTTCCTTCTGCCCTTATTAGCATATAATTGCAATTGCAATATAATCATTGCAACAGGAGTAGGAAGAACAACCGCACCTGAATGAACCCCCCATACCGTATGTAAATGCTGCAGGAGGGGTCTATTATTGTCTATTCCTGCTGCACTAGTGATTCGAGCTGCGTCCTGCAACGTAGCATCAAATCAAAGCACCCACCATCGGACGACTTGCGGCACTCATGGTTCTTCACAAGCTGCCCTTCGATAGATATCCCTGGCAACTTGTATTCCACAAATGGCAGTGACACGCCTCTGTTTTTCCAAGTGGAGCCCATCCCCGCCCCCTCCCCGCCCCTTCCATCAGACTGTCGACGGGTCCTGCACATGTGCAAAGTACCAAATATCTATGACCCCCCCCACTCTGCGAAATGGCTTTCTATGGAATAACAAGGCAATATCAGAACTGGAAGATCGTGATGGTGATTCAGAATTAAATGCAATTCCATTTTGCAGATGGATCTTGCAGTGTTTAGTATTTTGCACACTCATTTGCAGAACATATGTATTTACTGCATGTGAAATTCACTATGAAGGCATCTCAGCGGCACATCCACACTCAGCTGAAGGGAATGTAACCGGAGGTTAAAGGGACCTTCACACACAGGCTACATTTAGTGTTGGCATGTCATGGGCAAGTACACAGAATTGAGGGCTATGCTGAGTTCTGCATATGCAGAAATATGTATATTTTCAGTTGGCTCTCCTTTACCAAGGACAGGACTAGTGTAAATGTTCACCGATACTAATGATGGCATACAGATAAGAGCAATGCAGCTGCATAGATGCCTACAACCAGGGACAGACTGGGGCTCTAAAGCAGCCCAGGCATTGTATTGTGCGTGCAACAAGGGTGTGTGACCATGGCTTAAAGGGGCGTGGTTACACCTGATGGGGGCGTATCACGAGTCACGGGTTCTGGCCTCATGACACGCCCCTGTGTCTCTGTATGCTGGGCGGTCAAGTAGAGGAGGTGGAGCTGCTTGGCCAGCTCCGTGACCATGTGTGTCTTGCAGTCGGACAAGACCATCAGGCCATCTGCCATTCTGACATTTACCCAAAGAGCCAGATGGCCAGTCCCGCCCTGCATACAACTCTTCATATGGCTAAATATCAGCATTTGGGGCCTGATTCACTACCGTTTGCAAATGTGAGATTGCAAGTAGTGAGTAGTAGTGAGCAAGTAGTGAGTAGTGAAAGTACATTGCGCGAGCCTAATTGTACAGAGTACGTATTTTGATTGACAGGAAGTGACCATTCGTGGGTGGTAACATGGTGTTTGTGGGGAGTGGTTGGAAAAACGCAGGCGTGTCATGGCCGTTTTTGGGGCGTGTATCTGACGTCATCTGCGATCGCTGCGTTGAAAACATGGCACCCGGTGTGAATGCATTCTCATTGATTTGAGTATGCTGGGGTCATTCGCAAATGTCGATGGTGCTAATTTTTTGTGTATACATTGCGAATCTGCTAATGCCTATGCAGATTTGCAAATGCATCGGTGGGTGTCTTTTATCCTTTCTGGGCGGATCTTCACATGCGATTTTTAGCAATAGCAGATTTGTGAATATCGCTACCTCAGCCTCAGTAGCGATCCATAATGAATCAGGCCCTTGGTTCCTTGCACACAATGTTCGTGTAATAGAATCCAACCAGGGGATAATATAGTATGCTGTTTTACACAATTTATGCAGTTCTCTATGGACATGTTACTTACAACTACGGAGGTAATAATAAGAATTTACTTACCGATAATTCTATTTCTCGGAGTCCGTAGTGGATGCTGGGGTTCCTGAAAGGACCATGGGGAATAGCGGCTCCGCAGGAGACAGGGCACAAAAAAGTAAAGCTTTACTAGGTCAGGTGGTGTGCACTGGCCCCTCCCCCCATGACCCTCCTCCAGACTCCAGTTAGGTACTGTGCCCGGACGAGCATACACAATAAGGGAGGCATTTTGAATCCCGGGTAAGACTCATACCAGCCACACCAATCACACCGTACAACTTGTGATCTAAACCCAGTTAACAGTATGACAACAGAAAGGGCCTCTTAAAGATGGCTCCTTAACAATAACCCGAATTAGTTAACAATAACTATGTACAAGTATTGCAGATAATCCGCACTTGGGATGGGCGCCCAGCATCCACTACGGACTCCGAGAAATAGAATTATCGGTAAGTAAATTCTTATTTTCTCTATCGTCCTAAGTGGATGCTGGGGTTCCTGAAAGGACCATGGGGATTATACCAAAGCTCCCAAACGGGCGGGAGAGTGCGGATGACTCTGCAGCACCGAATGAGAGAACTCCAGGTCCTCCTTTGCCAGGGTATCAAATTTGTAAAATTTTGCAAACGTGTTCTCCCCCGACCACGTAGCTGCTCGGCAGAGTTGTAATGCCGAGACCCCTCGGGCAGCCGCCCAAGATGAGCCCACCTTCCTTGTGGAGTGGGCTTTTACAGTTTTAGGCTGTGGCAGGCCTGCCACAGAATGTGCAAGTTGAATTGTGTTACAAATCCAACGAGCAATCGACTGCTTAGAAGCAGGTGCGCCCAACTTGTTGGGTGCATACAATATAAACAGCGAGTCAGATTTTCTGACTCCAGCCGTCCTTGCAATGTATATTTTTAAGGCTCTGACAACGTCCAACAACTTGGAGTCCTCCAAGTCGCTAGTGGCCGCAGGCACCACAATAGGTTGGTTCAGATGAAATGCTGATACCATTTTAGGGAGAAAATGCGGACGAGTCCGCAGTTCTGCCCTATCCGAATGGAAGATTAGATAAGGACTTTTATAAGATAAAGCCGCCAATTCAGATACTCTCCTGGCAGAGGCCAGGGCTAGTAACATAGTCACTTTCAATGTGAGATATTTCAAATCCACCTTTTTCAATGGTTCAAACCAATGGGATTTGAGGAAATCTAAAACTACATTTAGATCCCACGGTGCCACCGGAGGCACCACAGGAGGCTGTATATGCAGTACTCCCTTGACAAAAGTCTGGACCTCAGGGACAGAGGCCAATTCTTTTTGGAAGAATATTGACAGGGCCGAAATTTGAACCTTAATGGATCCCAATTTGAGACCCATAGATAATCCTGATTGCAGGAAATGTAGGAAACGACCCAGTTGGAATTCCTCCGTCGGAACCCTCCGATCCTCGCACCACGCTACATATTTTCGCCAAATGCGGTGATAATGTTTCACGGTGACTTCCTTCCGTGCCTTAATCAAGGTAGGAATGACTTCTTCTGGAATGCCTTTCCCTTTTAGGATCTGGCGTTCAACCGCCATGCCGTCAAACGCAGCCGCGGTAAGTCTTGAAAAAGACAGGGACCCTGCTGTAGCAGGTCCCTTCTCAGAGGTAGAGGCCACGGTTCGTCCGTGAGCATCTCTTGAAGTTCCGGATACCAAGTCCTTCTCGGCCAATCCGGAACCACTAGTATTGTTCTTACTCTTCTTTGCCGTATGATCTTCAATACCTTTGGTATGAGCGGCAGAGGAGGAAACACATACACTGACTGGTACACCCAAGGAGTTACCAGTGCGTCCACAGCTATTGCCTGTGGATCTCTTGACCTGGCGCAATATTTGTCCAGTTTCTTGTTGAGGCGAGACGCCATCATGTCTACAATTGGTCTTTCCCAACGGTCTATTAACATGTTGAAGACTTCTGGATGTAGACCCCACTCTCCCGGATGAAGATCGTGTCTGCTGAGGAAGTCTGCTTCCCAGTTGTCCACGCCCGGGATGAACACTGCTGACAGTGCTATCACGTGATTCTCCGCCCAGCGAAGAATCTTGGCAGCTTCTGCCATTGCACTCCTGCTTCTTGTGCCGCCCTGCCTGTTTACATGGGCGACCGCCGTGATGTTGTCCGACTGAATCAACACCGGCTTTCCTTGCAGGAGAAGTTCCGCCTGGCTTAGAGCATTGTAGATTGCTCTTAGTTCCAGAATGTTTATGTGAAGAGACTTTTCCAGACTCGTCCATACTCCCTGGAAATTTCTTCCTTGTGTGACTGCTCCCCAGCCTCTCAGGCTGGCGTCCGTGGTCACCAGGATCCAATCCTGAATGCCGAATCTGCGGCCTTCTAATAGGTGAGCCTTCTGCAACCACCACAGAAGTGACACCCTTGTCTTTGGTGACAGGGTTATTCGCAGGTGCATCTGCAGATGCGACCCTGACCATTTGTCCAACAGATCCCTTTGGAATATTCTTGCATGGAATCTGCCGAATGGAATTGCTTCGTAAGAAGCCACCATTTTTCCCAGGACTCTTGTGCATTGATGTACTGACACTTTTCCTGGTTTTAGGAGGTTCCTGACCAGATCGGATAACTCCTTGGCTTTTTCCTCTGGAAGGAAAACCTTTTTCTGAACCGTGTCCAGAATCATTCCTAGGAACAGCAGACGAGTTGTCGGGATTAAATGGGATTTTGGAATATTCAGAATCCACCCGTGTTGTCTTAGCACCTCTTGAGATAGTGCTAAAGCTGTCTCCAGCTGTTCTCTGGACCTTGCCCTTATTAGGAGATCGTCCAAGTATGGGATAACTAATACGCCTTTTCTTCGAAGAAGAATCATCATCTCGGCCATTACCTTGGTAAAGACCCGAGGCGCCGTGGACAATCCGAACGGCAGCGTCTGAAACTGATAGTGACAGTTTTGAACAATGAACCTGAGGTACCCCTGGTGTGCGGGGTAAATCGGAACGTGTAGATACGCATCCTTGATGTCCAAGGATACCATAAAGTCCCCTTCTTCCAGGTTCGCTATCACTGCTCTGAGTGACTCCATCTTGAACTTGAACTTTTTTATGTAGAGGTTCAAGGACTTCAGATTTAGAATAGGCCTTACCGAGCCATCCGGCTTCGGTACCACAAATAGAGTGGAATAATACCCCTTTCCTTGTTGTAATAGGGGTACTTTGACTATCACCTGCTGAGCGTACAGCTTGTGAATGGCTTCCAACACCCTCTCCCTTTCGGAAGAGACGGTTGGTAAAGCAGACTTCAGGAAACGATGAGGAGGATCCGTCTCTAATTCCAACCTGTACCCCTGAGATATTATCTGCAGGATCCAGGGGTCTACCTGCGAGTGAGCCCACTGCGCGCTGTAATTTTTGAGACGGCCCCCCACTGTCCCCGAGTCCGCTTGAGAGGCCCCAGCGTCATGCTGAGGTTTTTGCAGGAGCCGGGGAGGGCTTCTGTTCCTGGGAAGGAGCTGCCTGTTGGTGTCTCTTCCCTCTTCCTCTGCCTCGTGGCAGGTACGACAAGCCCTTTGCTCTCTTATTTTTGTAGGAGCGAAAAGGCTGCGGTTGAAAGGTCGGTGCCTTTCTCTGTTGGGGAGTGACTTGAGGTAAAAAAGTGGATTTCCCGGCAGTAGCCGTGGCCACCAAGTCTGATAGACCAACTCCAAATAACTCCTCCCCTTTATACGGCAAAACCTCCATGTGACGTTTTGAATCCGCATCGCCTGTCCACTGTCGTGTCCATAAGGCTCTTCTGGCTGAAATGGACATAGCACTCATCCGAGATGCCAGTGTGCAAATATCCCTCTGTGCATCACGCATATAGATAAATGCATCCTTTATTTGTTCTAACGACAGTAAAACATTGTCCCTATCTAGGGTATCAATATTTTCAATCAGGGATTCTGACCAAACTACTCCAGCACTGCACATCCAGGCAGTTGCTATAGCTGGTCGTAGTATAACACCTGCATGTGTGTATATATTCTTTTGAATAACTTCCATCTTTCTATCTGATGGATCCTTAAGTGCGGCCGTCTCAGGAGAGGGTAACGCCACTTGTTTGGATAAGCGTGTGAGCGCCTTGTCCACCTTAGGGGGTGTTTCCCAGCGCGCCCTAACCTCTGGCGGGAAAGGGTATAATGCCAATAACTTTTTTGAAATTATCAACTTTTTATCAGGAGCAACCCACGCTTCATCACACACGTCATTTAATTCTTCTGATTCAGGAAAAACTGTTTGTAGTTTTTTCACACCATACATAATACCCTGTTTTACGGTATCTGTAGTATCAGCTAAATGTAACGTCTCCTTCATTGCCAAAATCATATAACGTGTGGCCCTACTGGAAAATACGTTTGAATTTCTACCGTCGTCACTGGAATCAGTGCCCGTGTCTGGGTCTGTGTCGACCGACTGAGGCAAAGGGCGTTTTACAGCCCCTGACGGTGTTTGAGGCGCCTGGACAGGCATTAATTGATTGTCCGGCCGCCTCATGTCCTCAACTGACTGTTTAAGGGAAGATAAACCATCACGTAATTCCACAAATAAAGGCATCCATTCTGGTGTCGACCCCCTGGGGGGTGACATCTGCATATTTGGCAATTGCTCCGCCTCCACACCAATATCGTCCTCATACATGTCGACACCACGTACCGACACACACCGCAAACTCACAGGGAATGCTCTAATGAAGACAGGACCCACTAGCCCTTTTGGGGAGACAGAGGGAGAGTCTGCCAGCACACACCACAAAGCGCTATATATACAAGGGATATCCTTATATTAAGTGCTCCCTTATAGCTGCTTTAATATATATATATATAGCCATTAATGTGCCCCCCCTCTCTGTTTTACCCTGTTTCTGTAGTGCAGTGCAGGGGAGAGACCTGGGAGCCGTTCTGACCAGCGGAGCTGTGACAGAAAATGGCGCCGTGTGCTGAGGAGATAGGCCCCGCCCCTTTTTCGGCGGGTTCTTCTCCCGCTATTTTTCCAGTCAGGCAGGGGTTAAATATCTCCATATAGCCCCTATGGGCTATATGTGAGGTATTTTTAGCCTTGTATAAGGTTTATATTTGCCTCTCAGAGCGCCCCCCCCCAGCGCTCTGCACCCTCAGTGACTGCCCAGTGAAGTGTGCTGAGAGGAAAATGGCGCACAGCTGCAGTGCTGTGCGCTACCTTATGAAGACTGAGGAGTCTTCAGCCGCCGGTTTCCGGACCTCTTCACGCTTCAGCATCTGCAAGGGGGTCGGCGGCGCGGCTCCGGGACCGGACTCCACGGCTGGGCCTGTGTTCGATCCCTCTGGAGCTAATGGTGTCCAGTAGCCAAGCAGCAAATCCACTCTGCATGCAGGTGAGTTTACTACTTTCCCCCTAAGTCCCACGTTGCAGTGATCCTGTTGCCAGCAGGACTCACTGTAAAGAAAAAAAAAACCTAAACTAAACTTTCTCTAAGCAGCTCTTTAGGAGAGCCACCTAGATTGCACCCTTCTCGTTCGGGCACAAAATCCAACTGGAGTCTGGAGGAGGGTCATGGGGGGAGGGGCCAGTGCACACCACCTGACCTAGTAAAGCTTTACTTTTTTGTGCCCTGTCTCCTGCGGAGCCGCTATTCCCCATGGTCCTTTCAGGAACCCCAGCATCCACTTAGGACGATAGAGAAAATTCCCACCAATCACGGCTCAGCACACACTCCTCTGACTTCTTTGAGGCTGAGCCAATAGAGACACTGCAGCCAGAACAACAGCCATACAACAACATAAATGAGTAAGACACTGAACAGATAAAATCAGTGGTGGTTTTTACCTATGGGCTGCAGGACTGCAGCCCCCACCCAGGTAAAATCCATCACTCAGCTCAATGGGGCAGATGTATTAACCTGGAGAAGGCATAAGGAAGTGATAAACCAGTGATATGTGCAAGGTGATAAAGGCACCAGCCAATCAGATCCTAACGGTTAATTTACATATTGGAGCTGATTGGCTGGTGCATTATCACCTTGCACATATCACTGGTTTATCACTTCCTTATGCCTTCTCCAGGTTAATACATCTGCCCCAATGTTAGTGAGCCAGATGCAGTCCGTGAGACTGCACTGGCTTCACTGTGACTGTCCTACCTGCCAGTCAAAGACACTACAGGCAGTCCCATTGGGAGGGGTTTCTTCCCTCAGGGACTGCCAGACTGGGCAACCAGTAGCAGAGAGCTGGCTTCCTGTAGGAAGCCAGCACCCTGCCTCGTCAGCCCTAGCTGGCTGTTATGGGCTGCAGCCGATGCAGTCCACAGAAGCTGTAGTTTTGCGCATGCACCGGTTCCCAGAGTCTGTGAACAGTACATTGTACAAGGGCCGGGACCTAAGCGGCGGCGGAGACCTGGCAGCATCGCCAGCGGCAGCACTCCTCCTCTACCAAGGTAGGAGCCGCTGCTGGATAAAATGATTGCAAAAAAGTGAGATATTGTCAGTCTCCAGGCTGGGGGAGGCGACAGTTAGAGTTAGGCTATATGATGGGACAGTTAGGGTTAGGCTGGGGGAGGGGATAGTTAGGGTTAGGGGTCAGGAAGTGACAGTTAGGCTAAGGCTGTGGGAGGGGGATAGTTAGGGTTAGGCTGTGGGAGGGGATGGTTAGGGTTAGGCTGCGAGAAGGGTGGGCTAGGGTTAGGCTGCAAGAAGGATGGTTAATGTTAGGCTGCGGGAGAGGATGGTTAGGGTTAAGTGGCGGGAGGGGACAGTTAGGGTTAGGCTGTGTGATGGGGCGGTTAGGGTTAGGCTGCGAGAAGGGTGGTTTAGGGTTAGGCTTAGAATACTTACTGGGATCTGTCTGCATTCGGATCATCAGGATTCATACCGAATCCATTTTTATTGTCATCACCATATAGCTTTTCCTAAGTAGCTACTAGTCAACAAATGTAGATTGATTTAAAAAAAATACAGACGTGGACGTGTACTATGTAATTATCTAGGCAAATAAGTAGGCGCAATAATACATGCAAGTTTTGAGAGCATCAATTCATGTAGCAGTGAAAAACCCTTTATCCCTCGCACCCTGTGATAACAGGGATATTCACTGCTTTGTTTCATTCAGATAAGGGGTTATGTCAGATTGCTCCAGCGGTGCACCTACTAGCTGCATAGTTCGTTTCCCCATACACAAGTATGGGAAAAGTGATTTAGAGAAAACTGAAAAATCAGCTTTCCATTTCACATTTCACAAACATATTGCCATCAGAGGATGTTTCTTGTTGGGGGAGAAGAGCAGTGAAGAATCCTGTCTAGCTGCACCCTCCCCATCCTCTCTGCCAGTGGTGCAAGTAGAAATATTTTCTTAGTGGTACTGAGTGCTGAAAAATGGGCATGGTTATGTGTTGTGATGGGGCGTGGCCACATTCTGCTAGTGGGAGTGGCTACATGGCACTAACGGTGTGGCCACACGAGAGCCCCCCTTTTTTTTATCTGGAGGCAAGGCTAAAAATAAATAGTAATGCCTCCAGTATAATAGAACTATATAGTGATACCTCCAGTATAATAGAAATATATAGTAATGCCCCCAATATAATAACAATATATAGTAATGCCTCCATTATAACAGGAAAATACAGCCACTGTCGCACTCCCAGTAACCCTGACAAAGTGGGAGGAGCCGTCATGCTGCCAAGCACCATGGTCTAGTTGCTTTGTGGCACATTATAATTGTGGCAATGGCAAAGTGTGTGGCAGGTGGTACTGCGTACCCGCTGCCAAATTCTTATGGGTACTCCGTACCCGAACGTACCCGCATACTTGCACCGCTGCTCTTTGCCTGCTTCTGTGTACAGCGAGCAAACAGAAGTGTCAGTACCGTGCACTGTGAAGAGAATGGGCTGTTGAATTGTTACATTTTTCCAGTCTCGAATCTGAGTTTCTGACAGAGGTAGTTTAAGAGAGGAGGGCCCATGTGTAGGCTCTGTGTGTGTGGGCCCCTCCTCTCTGGCAGCACTTTACATTCTGCTTATGTGCCAGAGTCTACAGCACATGCGCAAGTCTCTGGAACATGGCTCCTGCACCATGGTAAGGTGAGTACAGCGGCAGCTGCAGCGCCGACCATATAGTGCAGGGGGGAACCGCTTAGCACATTTAAACATACATGTTATGATGTATGTAATATACAGTATGTGCTTGCTGGTTCTCCCTGGGATCAGTAGCGCTGTGTCTATCACACTCCTTCTAAGCCAACCCCAAGACTCCTGTGAAACTAGCCAATGGGAGTCTGGGGACGGTCATAGAAGGAGTGTGATGTCTTGTGCTGAGTCCCGGGTGCCGCTTGGCACCTGATGCACACATCACTTCCGAACCTCAGGGGAACCAACGAGCACAAAATTACATATATCATAAAATCTATGTGTATATGTGCTAAGCGGTTCCTCAGTGCACTGTGTGGTCGGTGCTGCAGACACCGCTGGTTGAGTACCTCAACTGTTGAAGACAAAATAACTTAAATATATAAATGGCTTTGTGCATATCAAGTTTATTATTATGATTATTTCAGTAAACTTACATAAAATGCTCATGTACAGGTAAGCAGCAGCCTCGTCTGCCCTGTTTCAGCCACATGCTTATAACCAGCCAGCTATGATGACCTTCTCCCTTACATGGTATCCATGTTTGTATTGTCTACCCTTCACTTTCAAGCTCTTGGTATACCTCTGCTCTGTCCTCGGAAGCCTGACATACAGATTTGCCAATCATGAACTGTGCAAAGATTAATCCATCTGTTGCTGATTTTACATAACAAATGATGTGGTTATCCCTGGAAGCCTGTGTTGTATAAACTTATCTGATGGCCTTCAACAACAGATGACAAGTAGCAACTAAACTGCATCATATTATTTATTTTCAACTGCCTAGTACTCGGCTAGACAACGTTTTCTTACTCATTTAAGGGCATTAAATCTACATAGCATAATCATTTGGCCTAAAAATTATGTTGCCGTTTTTGCTAAACTTTGTGGGATATATAATATTATCATTATTTAAGGCTGTAAGGTTTAGCAAGCAGTTCTCTCTCATCTTCTCTCTTCTCCTGTTTTGTTATAGGCCTGATACGAGAATGCATATGAACAAAAATGCATTGCACACTTGCATTTCCGCAGTTATATTTTGTGTGACTTGCACTCTTAACTCCAGCATACAGAAGTGTAAACAAATATGTAACAATCCTCATAATCAAAAACTTAAGCTATGTACACATCAGTGCGAAGTCTGCACAATGCGACATAGCCTGCGATGGGGTCCCGACATCGGCAAGTGCATACACACTTGCCGATGACTGTGATGGGGGTGAGGAGCGGGGTCATGCTGCCCTCGTAAGCAATATCGCATGTCGGACCTGCATGCAGCATTGCACACTTATACTGCACAGGACTATGGTGTAGTTTCTACAGTGCTGTTATTAATCTGGTACATTATTATGCAGGTACTGGCAGTGTCTACTGTTTTATATATACTGGCCACGCCCCCCCTGAAGACTGGCCACACCCCTAAACATGGACCTCCACCACTTCATTCCGCGGTGGTCCCTTCATGCCCCAGTCTGACACTGCGCACCTGATACTTGGTTTGTCTAGATAAATAATATGCACGATTTCAAGTTCAATATACAGTATGTGCAACTCTAAATCCTAATGGCAGTGCACAGTGCACTGATTTTACACCAGGCTGCACTTCCTATCATGTTATAGCATAACTGCAATTTTAAATAGGGCCCTGTATGTTTGAACTGTCTACCTTTTGTACAATGGTATGGAATATGTTACTTATGCGAGAAGTATCTGAAAGGCTACTGAACCTGAGAGTGAGAGGGAGAGAAACACACAAGTTTGCTTTCTGAATGTTGAATGGTCCTGAAGCCAGTCAGAGGAGCGGAAAACATGTGCAAAACTTGACTACTGGAACTGCTAAGGAAACAAAGAACACGGTCAATGTGAGTACTGTAAATGGGAAAGTCTTATAGCCAGATAGAAGATTAGAGAACCTGTACTAGTTATGGATGGTGAAAAAGAGGAGAAGGGCATCACACAGAGAAAACTGCCATACCATCAGCCAGAGCTTCTATACTTACAGACAAGGCAGCAAGCCAAGTGAAGAAGGCTACCTATCTGTCAGATAGCGCTACAAGATTACTAGAAATGATTGTAAAACTAGAATTCTATAAAAGCCAGAGATTGGCCCGCCAAGGACCCCCTGCCAGAGCATAAAAGGAAGAGCAGGACATAATTCCAGAAGTAAAGCGACACAACCTGGAAATCGAGGGAGCGTCCAAGAGCTTCCCAGTTGTCTGTTATATGTCCAGTCTCTTTGCAGTTGTTCTATTATAGATTCCTGAAGCTGATGTTGCTCAATGTATGTGGCCATATGGGGAGCAGAATTATTGGAAGACATTCCAGGAATTTGATTACAGATAACATTACCAAGTTCCAGAGTTGATCATTGTATTCAGATGATCCTATAGTATCCTATGAGCAAGCTTTCATCCTTTTTTTCAGGAGAGGGATCCAAAGGATCCATCCTCAGTGCTTCTGGCTTGCACATACACTGACAGACCTATCAGAGCCCCTATCTTGGTGACTCACAAACTCATAAAAAATGCCCATTCTTAATTCTTTGGTTCAAGATATGGCTATTAAATAATGAGGCTGTACTTGTAAAAAATAAACCATGCTGCATGAGTTAAGACGGAGTGGGGGAACATGGCCTATCCCAAAATGGCTTTACAAGTTTCACCCCTCTCAAACAGGTAGTTTGCTGTCACACAGCATTCAAAGAAGTTGTGTTTTTCCTGTGTGTCGTAATAATGCTCATTGTAGTTCAAAAGTAGAGCAATGTCTTAGCTTAAAAATTTTCCTTAAATTGAACAAAACACCCACAGAATCTTTCTGTATGCTAAAAAAAAAAGGCTTATGGGGCAGATTGCATGTCACATGATTTAGCAATGGTCGTAAGGATGTCAAAGACGATGAACGTGCCAGAGGGCCTTGCATATCAAAAACAAATGAAAATGTGAACAAATTTGGGAAAATTGTTCAAATTGACGGTCGACTCAGTATCCAAATGAGGGCAGAAATGATAAAGATCGACAAAGAAACTGTTAGGCAAGTTTTGCTTCAAGATCTTAACAACATGACAAAAGTTTGTGGTAAGATGGTTCCAAGGCTTCTCTCATGTACAGACATTTTGGAACATATTCAAATATTTTAGATAAAGTTATTACTGATGAAATGGATCTTCCAGTACGATCCTGAGACAAAACATCAGTCCATGCAATGGAAAACACCATCATCACCAAGAATGAAAAACGCATGTCGGAGCAAATCCAAATTCAAAGCCATGTTAATTGATTTCTTTGATATCAAGGATGTAATTTTGGAAGACTGGGTACCAGAAGGCACAATAGTGAATCAAAATGACTACAAAAATAGATTGCAGTGCTAGAACACCCTCCATACTTGCCAGACTTAGCATCATGTGACTTCTTTCTCTCTACTCAAGGAAACCCATTTTGCATGAGTTACTGAGGTAAAGAAATAAATGATGGAGCTGACAGATAAGCTACAGCATGTCTTTGACTAATAGAAAATAAGAATGGAGCATTGTGTGAATGCAGAAGGGGAGTACATAGAAGGGAAACAGCGTTAAAATGTACTTAATATAATTAAACCTAAATTATAGCATCAGTCTTGTTATTTAATAGCCACACCTCATATATACAAAAGCTGGCAAAGAATCCTATACGGCCTCATCTGTTTATTGAGCTGCCTACTACACTTAAAGGGTTAAACAGTGTTCCAGTAATGCTACCTCCTATCTACTTATTGCTATGACTGTCTTTAAATTGTCATTGCAGTAAATACTGTTGTCCTACACTGTGTATAATGTTGACAGATGTCTTGAATTTCTATTTTGTCTTGCATTTTCTTCTGATATTGCATTGTAAACACATATTCATCGTCAAGTATCTGCATTTACCATACTTCCAATGAATCACTTTATGGTTATACCACTCCACAACCTTTTACATGGGATGGGATTCAAAATGCCAACATTACAATATCATCAGTTATGCTGTCAACACTGTTATGTCGACATTGAATGTGTCAGCATGTACTGTACACCAAGGGCCTAATTCAAGGTTGATTGCAAAATAACTTTTTCCCCTAATGGGCAAAACCATGTGCACTGCAGGTGGGGCAGATATAACATGTGCAGAGAGAGTTAGATTTGGGTGTGTTATTTTGTTTCTGTGGAGGGTAAATACTGGCTGCTTTATTTTTACACTGCAATTTATATTTCAGTTTGAACACACTACACGCATATATAACTCTCTCTGCACATGTTACATCTGCCTTCCCTGCAGTGCACATGGTTTTGCCCATTAGGGGAAAATTTTATTTTGCAATCAACCTTGAATTAGGCCCCATGGCTACATGTGAAATGAGAAATGAGAAAATGAGAAATTAAAGGGTATCCATAATTTGGAACTCTGGGCTCAATTCTGAGTCGATCAACTTACAGTAGTGATTCTTTTTGCATGAAGCCACAGAGGCCAGATTTACTAACTTCTGCTAAAGCAAAATTCTGTACAGATTAAGAAATAAACCCTCTAGTGCTAAATTGTTGTGTTCCTCTAAAGGCCAAATTCAGAGCTGCTGTGTAAGATTGCCAAACCCAAAATGGCAGCAGCATAACTACCAAAGGTGCGGGGGATGCAGCTGCTATGGGGACCGCTGCTCCATTGCACCCAGTCACGCTGCACTGAGCACACAAGCCTCCCCGCCGCATCTGCAGTTGGCATTACTTTGTGGGGTATAATGTGGCACAATGGGCATTACTGTGGGGGTGTAATGTGGCGCAATGGGCATTACTGTGGGGGAGTAAGGTGGATTACTGTGTATGGGGCATAATGTGTAATGGTCATTATTGTGTGGGGCATAATGTGACGCAATGAGCAATACTGTGTGGGGCATAATGTGCAATGAGTATTACTGTGTGGGGCGTAATGTGGTGCAATGAGCATTACTGTACAGGGCGTAATGTGGTAAGGAGTATTACTGTGGCATAACATGGCGTAAAGGGCAAAACGCACTATTCCTTCATGGAATTACAAGACTCTAAGTGCTGCCTTCATTCCTGCTGATATATGTATATATATATACAGTATATATATATATATATATATATATATATATATAACACCCCAGTGTCCACCCTGCCCACTACTGCCATCCACTATCAGACCCTGCCCCCTCTCTGCTGTTCTGAATCCCTATCCCCACCAATAATTACTTTCACTTTTCTGAATTTACAGATTTTCTGGTATATTGGTTTCTGAGAAGATGATCCATTATACTGTATGTACACTTTAACAGTCCTGCCAATGTTTGTTGGGGAAGACCAAATATATTAAAAATTTAGTAAATTCCCTAATTTAACTACGTCCTACATTTTAGTAGAGAAAGTGGTAATCTCTATGTAGGATGAGTTTAAAGATACATTATTACTCTGTCTACACAATCATTTCTAGCTGTTCCCACAATCCTGCAATAAGCAGTTTGGGCAATTCCCAAAATGAGAATGTGGGTAAGTCATGTGGAACCTTATCCTGGCATCTACGGACAATGGAGGCAACCAATATTCATTCTATCCATTCACTAGGAACTAGTAACCTCACTGAGGCATGCAGGCCTAGATCGCATGCTCACACGTATTGATTCAGCCCACACAATGACTACCTCTGCTGTGTGCAAGGAAAAAGTTCCCATTCTATAGTGTATGGTGAGCACCTGTATGTACAATGTGGTAAGTAGTGTCTCTCCTCTCTTTCACTGGATTTCTTAGAACATACTGTACTAGTGGATTAGGACTGTTATCTCTTTATCAGCATTTGGTCAGTTTTTACAGCTTAGGTTTCAAAATTAATTCCATCTTCCCCCTGCCCCCCTGATTTTTACAATATAAGGCCCATAGACGGTATGGATGGAGGCTGGAATTACTTAATGAATTTTACAGATTTATGGTTGATTATGACTCTTTATGGGACTCTGTTCCACTTTTGCTATCTATATAATGCTTATATACCTATTACCCTTGATCACTATTGTCTTCCTGTCTTATGACTTATGTTCCTTTCCCTCTGTTTTTGGTATAAATTGATTAGGCAAAACCAGATTTTGCCATTTTTCGGTAGAGTCGCTCTTTAGTAAAATGATTGTAAGGTATTGCATTTTCTATCCTTTTAGGTTGGTCACACACACTGTGATATTGCAGGTAATTGGCCCAACATGACCCAGATAATGGCATAAAAACTGATTAGGTCAGGGCCGGATTAAGGGCCACGTGGGCCTAGTCCTGAAAATTATCAATGGCCTATAGTGAGAAGCAGAGGAAATGTGTCCACTGCTGTGTGGGTGTGGCCAGTGCTGTGTGGGTGTGGTCAGTGTTGCGGGGGTGCATACACACCATAAACTATCAGTCTCAATATCGCCCTAAATATGTAAAAGCAGAAAAATTGCATTGTTTTGTGAGGAATGTACAAATACAATTTTAATTCTATGATTTAGAGCCGATTGTGTGGCCAACTGGGTAGCTGGTTATCATCTTTTCATCTTGATAATGGTCCTATTGTTATGTGGAGGCCTGGAGCTGTAGTCCATCAGCCCCTGGATCAGGCTATTATTAGACATTTAGGTATAGTCTTTTTCCTACTGGCTCCCTTGTAGGTGACAGAGAGCGAGTTGATTGGCCTATGCACTGATTGGCCAGATTACTTCCACTTTAGTCACATGATTGTAATGGCGAAGTTGGTGAGCAGCAAAACTGACCAGACTTTGTCAACATTACACTCAATCAGGATTACCAACCATCAGAAACTTTTAGTGACAATTCCATCCATTAGTCAGTAGAAGAATGTTATCTTAATACAACATGGCAGCTAATGAACTCTGAGAGTTTGTTGACTTTTAAACCTTTTTATAACCTTGTTCCTCTCTTGATGATGTTACTACTTCTATCTTTGGAGATACTATGATGTAATATTAGCAGTTTGTCCATCAATAATTTTGCACAAACTACAATGACTGACATAAGATAATATTATACTTATGCTAAATAATTAACCTCTAAATAATAAGTACTGTATAACTTTGAGGTTAACTATGTTTTCACTTCTAATGATTGTTATAACTAATATAATTTTTTATAATTTTTTTATTCCAATAGCTCTGTAACTAATTATTGTCAGACAAGATCTTCGCTCACTTAGTGATTATTGCATTCAGCTAGCGATACAAAACTAATAAGCCCGTTTTTTCCAATCCAATGTTAAATACTGTGCACTATACATTTCATCAATATCTACATATATAAATGCGAAAGCCCTCACTCACTCACTCACTGACTGATCACTAATTCTCTGACTTCTCGATATGTTAGGAAGCTGAAATTTAACATAGGAAATATACGTAATTAGAATTTTGATAAACCTCCCCTAAGGGGGTGAAAAGGTGGTTGACATAATGACGTCATTACCGATGCGTGGCTTGCGTTGCGTGAACGATAACGCCCAAATGGACAATCGGATTAAAATTTGGATTGCACCTACAGCGGGTAGAATTTACTAAACTACAAAAATGGTCCTGTCACTTTTTACCTTATCTGCTACAGGTGCTCCTCGGGTAACGCCAAGAACCATGGATTAATATTTACTTACATTAATATGTCTCAAATTTACATCTCTTTAGATTTACCACATTTTTTACACCAATTTATATTTACAACCAGAAACTCCTGTGCGAAGAATGGGTAGAACAGCTAGTCTTTAATAAAACATTTGTGCTTCTGTTATATTATATGTACACAAATGGACAATGTACAGTATGTATGTGAAGTTTAATACTGTACATCATTTTTGTCTAAAAAAACCCCCAATAATTTCAAAACATCTAAAAATGTATAACTCTGACGACAATACAGCCAAAGGCAATATAGTCAAAATCTTCCACCAAAACTATATCCTACAGTACTTGACTCTTAGAAATTCAGAATTCAGCACAGTCGCCAACATTTCAATGCAAAGTAGAGTTAAGAAACCACTTTAAGCAATTTAGCTAAAGGAGGGTATACGTAAGTTAAATTGCTTTTTTTTTCTCTAATTCCCCCTCCCTGTCTACCCGCTAAACAGAAAATCCTTGGAAACTTAAAACTCTTTTAATCAGCTCGAAACCATTCGTGAAGCTTTTCAGCTATAAGGCAACATGCATTGCCTCTGATAAATGTCTATCACTCATTTGCATATGCTAACAGCTGCACTTTAATCAGTGTTCTAATCCCTAACGATATTAATGAATTTTTTTTTTTACGGTGCTTTTCCCCCTCCTCTGTCTCTTTCTGTCTCTCCCTCTCTCTCTTTCTTGGTATCATGTTTGCTAATTCATAGCTGATCGGTAGAGAGTCTATACGGCTTTTTATGAAGGATATAATAGGCTAGTCCTGTTATCCTGCTCGAACAAATAATTAACACTACAAAGGGGACACGTTCTGCTGAAAAGAGAGAGTATGAAGGCTTGTACATGCCTCTCACTTCTTTACTGCTCTCTTTCTTGATTGTTCTTCTATCCTCCTTTGCTTTGTGCAAGTCCTTTTCTACTCACAAAGGGAAAGATTTTCGATGAAATGTAGCTTTTTCTCAACCAAAGCTATTGCTAAATCCTGGCAGATGACAAACAGTAGAGCCTGCTTGAGACTTGTAAACACACACATGCACACACGTGCACACACACTTAAATGCGTGTATTTTTATTATTATTATTTCTCATTTACCTAAAGTCATGCTTGAAGTTCTAACAATGGACAGATGAAACGAGTGAAGACTTGCTGACTACTTTTGTGAGCGTCCTCCGTTCCTCTGGACATCCTGATCTGTACACACAGCTTAGAACTGGCCACTTGTCCTTTTACAGATGCTATAGCTCCCTCTAGCCAGAAAAAAAGGCTGTGGGATTTTGTATGCCTTTATCATATGGAAACTTTGACTAATATAGCTGTGATCATGTAACACAGTGATGAGTGCCACTGAAACTGACTATGACAGGCCGCATGTGTTTTTGTTCACTTATTTTAAGAATGTATATGATGCTAATAATATACAGGATGTATAGAGATGGAGAGACAGACAGAAAAGAGAATACCAGACTGTGCTGTGTGTTGGAATACCTTTTGATTCCATTTACCTATACAATGAGTAGGCCCTGGCTTCTTAAATTTACTTCTATGTGTGGGCAAATCAAAGTTTTTGAAGAGCAGACTATAGGGGAGATGTATTAAGCCTGGAGAAGTGATAAAGCAGTGATAAGTGTAGGTGATAAAACGCACCAGCCAATCATTACGGGTTTGAAAAATGACAGGAGCTGATTGGCTGGGGCATTATCACCTTCCACCTATCATTGCTTTATCACTTCTCCAGGCTTAATACATCTGCCCCTCTATTTCCACTGTGGAATATGGAAACTTGATCATACTGTAGCTATCTAAGCAAGCACAATACTGTCTAATCAACTAATGCATAAAACAACTGCACTTATAACAAATGTACAACAACAAAAAACAGCATAAAACTCTTCTTGGTATATGTATTACAGATATAATTAGATTATTGTCATTGAACAAAAATCACTTCAATACTCTATATCACAGGTTCTCAAACTCGGTCCTCAGGACCCCACACAGTGCATGTTTTGCAGGTCTCCTCACAGAATCACAAGTTAAATAATTAGCTCCACCTGTGGACCTTTTAAAATGTGTCAGTGAGTAATTAATACACCTGTGCACCTGCTGGGTTACCTGCAAAACATGCACTGTGTGGGGTCCTGAGGACCGAGTTTGAGAACCCCTGCTCTATATAAAGATCAGGGAAATAATAGCGCACTCACAAAACTTTCTTATAACAAAGATTTTCCCCAATATAAATAAATCCCGCTTCAAACCAATAACTAGATGGACTTTCTCATGCTGTACTGTTTAGTCCATGCGCTGATTTATAATGCATCTCTAAGTCTGACTTTCTCCCGCTGCAATGAATATACAGTATTACTTGTTTGTTTCATCATACACTCTGTTTGTTTTAATATTTTATCTATCACCCACTATACGTCTATTCCTCACTAGATGGCACGAAGGCAATGTATATCGGTCAGGTCATCGTTGTTTAATAATGGGAGTTGGTTCTCCAGCTCTACGCATTATTACTGAAAGTTGTGTGCCAGTAATTTTGACAGAGGTGCAGACTACAGGGCTATTAGGAGCCTACTCTACCATCCTCACACACACCCCTCACTCCCCCTTTCTATTCGAGGAGAGAATTAAAACAGATTTGGAGACGTTGCAAGAGAGTGGTGTCAATGCAGGAATACACGCTGGCTGATTTATACAATTCATTTGGGCCATTAGTTTTCATTAAAGATCAAATGGAATGGGTACTTACTAACAGAGAGGCCTTTAGGGAACTGAATTGCAGAGAAGAAAGAAGATTAAACTTTACATTCATCCCAAAATTTAATTCAGAAGTAATCAATCGCATAATGGACCAGGAACTGTGGCTGGGTGATTGAAATGAAATTACCATATTTTTAATCTTAATTTTCCACACTGTTTATCTGACACTGTCAATATAAAATACAAACAGATAATGAAATAGCATTATATTGACACTACAATCATCTCTCGAGCAGCCCTCAGTGATTAAACTGCTGGAATGTTTGATTACATTTTCTTGCCTGACATTACAAATGACACGGATGCTTCCCCAAGACTCTACTGCAAGGCAGAAAATGAGTCTATCCATCAAACGGCGCTGGCAGCTACCCCTCTCTGTCAATAGCTGCCAGCGGGGAAAAAAAGACAACACTTCTGTCGAAACGTTTAGCAGACAGAAAAGGGGATAATAAAAGAGAGAGAGAGAGAGGGAATAAAAAATAAAGGGAGGGTGAGGGAGGGAAAGGAGAAGGGAGAGAGAGAAGAAGAAGAGGCTGAGGCATTGAAGGAGAAAGAGGAAAATGCAGCGTATGGGAGGGAGGGAGCCATCGCAGGGAGGACTCGTGTTGAGCTGAAGACTAGAATAAATACACAGGGATTTGAGATGCTAAGAAATGAAATTTGACAGATTCTGTGTCATGTTCTGGCAAAAGCTTTTTGATAAGAGGTGCTTGTAGTGGCCTGAATAAATACCAAAGGACAACAGTGTTCTTGCTAGTCATTATACAAGAACAGATGTTAGCGCAATTAGGAATCCAGGCTGGAGAGGAGGGGGGTGCTCTGACACTACAACATCAAACTTCCAGAGGGATAAAAGGAGAGGAAGAGGGGAGGGAGAGCCGGGGATGCTCGCATATCAACAAACTTAGAGCTGTGCGTCAAAAGATCAGACAGGATTTGTGCGTCAAAAGCAATTGTTGTCTATATTAAACTGTGACTAGACTGTATTGTTGGCTTAGTGCACACGGGGTTCCTTTCACACTGGCGACATATCATTGGCATGCACCCACCAGAGCTAGGAGTTATTGAGTCCTGTTAGAGCTGTCATTCTGGTGTTTTAATGCTGCGTGTGGCTTTGCAGAACAGTTGTTTTTGGGTGGCAGGGTTGCGCAGGGAAACAATTTCAAATGCATTCATGCTGGAATGAACCAGTACTTGCATAATGTAATAATAACAGATAAACATTTCCCATAAACTAATGGGAAAACCAAAAACATTTTAGATACCTGGCACATTCCTGGGGAGGAATTCTATGGAGTCTATCAAACACCACTGCGGAAACTAATCTAAAGTGAGTATGAACCTAAGCACCTTTAATTGCAATATGGACAGCAGGCTATTCTCAAAGAGGTTAATACCAAAAATAAAACTATTGTTTATTGTTAATAAAAAAATAGCATGCCAGCAGTTTCTTTTAGCAGTGGCTATCTTTAAAATATTAAAACAGATTAGCACAAATAAGATAATAACAGTCAAATTAAGGAATTGGTATGAAATTAATATTAAGGCTCAATATTTATTGATATAACAGTGCACAACCAATTAGAAGCTGTGATCAATAGCACTTAATGATTCCCTCTCTTCAAAGCGCTGACTCTAAGGTGGCATATACAGTATTTGTCCATTTTCATGGAACAGTCGTATACTGTAGCATGTTCTGAACTCTGTCCATGGTGCTGATGAGGTCTGAAGGGTAGCAAGCTAACTTAAAGTGCAACCCTCAGCCACACACAGGGGGTCATTCAGATCCGATCGCACGCTAGCTTTTTTAGCAGCTGTGTGATTGGGTCTGAACAGCGCATGCGTGTGGCCCGCAATGCGCAGGCGCGTTGGCCGCCGTCGCCGGGCAGCGATGGATTGAATGAAGAAAGCATTCACACCGACGAAGGCAAGAAGATTGACAGGAAGAGGCCATCTGGTGGTGTCAACTCACCGTTTTCAGGAAGTGTCCAGGAAAATGCAGGCGTGCCCAGCCGTTTCCAGGGAGGGTTCCTGACATCAGCTCCTTCTAGGATCATCGTAGCGGCTCAGTAAGTCCTGAGCTGTGCAAAGACTGCACAAACTTTAGTTTGTGCATCTCTCTGCACAAGCATTCGTATCTCTGCACATCGATTACCCCCTCACCTGTAGGAGGCGGCTACCCGATCGCTGCAGTGCAAAAAATAGCCTGCGTTCGATCAGGTCTGAATGACCCCCACAGTGTAGTAGACAGTCATCTTTCGGACTAATGCATATTTATAAGAATACTGTTGAGCAATTAGCTATGAACTATTGACATCAAAAATAGCATCTCAACTTTTGCTGAATTCTTTGTTTGGATTGTGATTCAAGCTACACATGTATGTATTGTAGAGATGTGCACTTGAAATTTTTCGGGTTTTGTGTTTTGGTTTTGGGTTCGGTTCCGCGGCCGTGTTTTGGGTTCGACCGCGTTTTGGCAAAACCTCACCGAATTTTTTTTGTCGGATTCGGGTGTGTTTTGGATTCGGGTGTTTTTTTCAAAAAACACTAAAAAACAGCTTAAATCATAGAATTTGGGGGTCATTTTGATCCCAAAGTATTATTAACCTCAAAAACCATAATTTCCACTCATTTTCAGTCTATTCTGAATACCTCACACCTCACAATATTATTTTTAGTCCTAAAATTTGCACCGAGGTCGCTGGATGACTAAGCTAAGCGACCCTAGTGGCCGACACAAACACCTGGCCCATCTAGGAGTGGCACTGCAGTGTCACGCAGGATGGCCCTTCCAAAAAACACTCCCCAAACAGCACATGACGCAAAGAAGAAAAAAAGAGGCGCAATGAGGTAGCTGTGTGAGTAAGCTAAGCGACCCTAGTGGCCGACACAAACACCTGGCCCATCTAGGAGTGGCACTGCAGTGTCACGCAGGATGGCCCTTCCAAAAAACACTCCCCAAACAGCACATGACGCAAAGAAGAAAAAAAGAGGCGCAATGAGGTAGCTGTGTGAGTAAGCTAAGCGACCCTAGTGGCCGACACAAACACCTGGCCCATCTAGGAGTGGCACTGCAGTGTCACGCAGGATGGCCCTTCCAAAAAACACTCCCCAAACAGCACATGACGCAAAGAAGAAAAAAAGAGGCGCAATGAGGTAGCTGTGTGAGTAAGCTAAGCGACCCTAGTGGCCGACACAAACACCTGGCCCATCTAGGAGTGGCACTGCAGTGTCACGCAGGATGGCCCTTCCAAAAAACACTCCCCAAACAGCACATGACGCAAAGAAGAAAAAAAGAGGCGCAATGAGGTAGCTGTGTGAGTAAGCTAAGCGACCCTAGTGGCCGACACAAACACCTGGCCCATCTAGGAGTGGCACTGCAGTGTCACGCAGGATGGCCCTTCCAAAAAACACTCCCCAAACAGCACATGACGCAAAGAAGAAAAAAAGAGGCGCAATGAGGTAGCTGTGTGAGTAAGCTAAGCGACCCTAGTGGCCGACACAAACACCTGGCCCATCTAGGAGTGTCACTGCAGTGTCACGCAGGATGGCCCTTCCAAAAAACACTCCCCAAACAGCACATGACGCAAAGAAGAAAAAAAGAGGCGCAATGAGGTAGCTGTGTGAGTAAGCTAAGCGACCCTAGTGGCCGACACAAACACCTGGCCCATCTAGGAGTGGCACTGCAGTGTCACGCAGGATGGCCCTTCCAAAAAACACTCCCCAAACAGCACATGACGCAAAGAAGAAAAAAAGAGGCGCAATGAGGTAGCTGTGTGAGTAAGCTAAGCGACCCTAGTGGCCGACACAAACACCTGGCCCATCTAGGAGTGGCACTGCAGTGTCACGCAGGATGGCCCTTCCAAAAAACACTCCCCAAACAGCACATGACGCAAAGAAGAAAAAAAGAGGCGCAATGAGGTAGCTGTGTGAGTAAGCTAAGCGACCCTAGTGGCCGACACAAACACCTGGCCCATCTAGGAGTGGCACTGCAGTGTCACGCAGGATGGCCCTTCCAAAAAACACTCCCCAAACAGCACATGACGCAAAGAAGAAAAAAAGAGGCGCAATGAGGTAGCTGTGTGAGTAAGATAAGCGACCCTAGTGGCCGACACAAACACCTGGCCCATCTAGGAGTGGCACTGCAGTGTCACGCAGGATGGCCCTTCCAAAAAACACTCCCCAAACAGCACATGACGCAAAGAAGAAAAAAAGAGGCGCAATGAGGTAGCTGTGTGAGTAAGCTAAGCGACCCTAGTGGCCGACACAAACACCTGGCCCATCTAGGAGTGGCACTGCAGTGTCACGCAGGATGGCCCTTCCAAAAAACACTCCCCAAACAGCACATGACGCAAAGAAGAAAAAAAGAGGCGCAATGAGGTAGCTGTGTGAGTAAGCTAAGCGACCCTAGTGGCCGACACAAACACCTGGCCCATCTAGGAGTGGCACTGCAGTGTCACGCAGAATGGCCCTTCCAAAAAACACTCCCCAAACAGCACATGACGCAAATAAAAATGAAAGAAAAAAGAGGTGCAAGATGGAATTGTCCTTGGGCCCTCCCACCCACCCTTATGTTGTATAAACAGGACATGCACACTTTAACCAACCCATCATTTCAGTGACAGGGTCTGCCACACGACTGTGACTGAAATGACGGGTTGGTTTGGACCCCCACCGAAAAAGAAGCAATTAATCTCTCCTTGCACAAACTGGCTCTACAGAGGCAAGATGTCCACCTCATCATCATCCTCCGATATATCACCGTGTACATCCCGCTCCTCACAGATTATCAATTCGTCCCCACTGGAATCCACCATCTCAGCTCCCTGTGTACTTTGTGGAGGCAATTGCTGCTGGTCAATGTCTCCACGGAGGAATTGATTATAATTCATTTTAATGAACATCGTCTTCTCCACATTTTCTGGAAGTAACCTCGTACGCCGATTGCTGACAAGGTGAGCGGCGGCACTAAACACTCTTTCGGAGTACACACTTGTGGGAGGGCAACTTAGGTAGAATAAAGCCAGTTTGTGCAAGGGCCTCCAAATTGCCTCTTTTTCCTGCCAGTATAAGTACGGACTGTCTGACGTGCCTACTTGGATGCGGTCACTCATATAATCCTCCACCATTCTTTCAATGGGGAGAGAATCATATGCAGTGACAGTAGACGACATGTCCGTAATCGTTGTCAGGTCCTTCAGTCCGGACCAGATGTCAGCATCAGCAGTCGCTCCAGACTGCCCTGCATCACCGCCAGCGGGTGGGCTCGGAATTCTGAGCCTTTTCCTCGCACCCCCAGTTGCGGGAGAATGTGGAGGAGATGTTGACAGGTCGCGTTCCGCTTGACTTGACAATTTTGTCACCAGCAGGTCTTTCAACCCCAGCAGACTTGTGTCTGCCGGAAAGAGAGATCCAAGGTAGGTTTTAAATCTAGGATCGAGCACGGTGGCCAAAATGTAGTGCTCTGATTTCAACAGATTGACCACCCGTGAATCCTTGTTAAGCGAATTAAGGGCTCCATCCACAAGTCCCACATGCCTAGCGGAATCGCTCCCTTTTAGCTCCTCCTTCAATGCCTCCAGCTTCTTCTGCAAAAGCCTGATGAGGGGAATGACCTGACTCAGGCTGGCAGTGTCTGAACTGACTTCACGTGTGGCAAGTTCAAAAGGTTGCAGAACCTTGCACAACGTTGAAATCATTCTCCACTGCGCTTGAGACAGGTACATTCCACCTCCTATATCGTGCTCAATTGTATAGGCTTGAATGGCCTTTTGCTGCTCCTCCAACCTCTGAAGCATATAGAGGGTTGAATTCCACCTCGTTACCACTTCTTGCTTCAGATGATGGCAGGGCAGGTTCAGGCGTTTTTGGTGGTGCTCCAGTCTTCTGTACGTGGTGCCTGTACGCCGAAAGTGTCCCGCAATTCTTCTGGCCACCGACAGCATCTCTTGCACGCCCCTGTCGTTTTTTTAAAAATTCTGCACCACCAAATTCAAGGTATGTGCAAAACATGGGACGTGCTGGAATTTGCCCAGATTTAATGCACACACAATATTGCTGGCGTTGTCCGATGCCACAAATCCACAGGAGAGTCCAATTGGGGTAAGCCATTCCGCGATGATCTTCCTCAGTTGCCGTAAGAGGTTTTCAGCTGTGTGCGTATTCTGGAAACCGGTGATACAAAGCGTAGCCTGCCTAGGAAAGAGTTGGCGTTTGCGAGATGCTGCTACTGGTGCCGCCGCTGCTGTTCTTGCGGCGGGAGTCCATACATCTACCCAGTGGGCTGTCACAGTCATATAGTCCTGACCCTGCCCTGCTCCACTTGTCCACATGTCCGTGGTTAAGTGGACATTGGGTACAGCTGCATTTTTTAGGACACTGGTGACTCTTTTTCTGAGGTCTGTGTACATTTTCGGTATCGCCTGCCTAGAGAAATGGAAC